>NC_137101.1:9530185-9685185 GCF_949357685.1 Gobio gobio
AAATATTAGGGAAGAAAAAACTGCCCAAACTTGGTTAAGGCAAAACAAATCTGACAAAATTATTTGGCAAAAAAGGCAAACTACAGCTGCAGGAAAAACCATACATTGGCTACAACATAATCAGTTATTAATATTTAATTGGTTCTCTCTTGTTTTTGCATGTGTTCATAATTTCTTTATGACATGCCTGGCCAAATATTATGTCAGCACAATGTCACACATAAAACACAATGTAATATGCTTACAAAGTCTACTATAAAATACAAAATATGCTTATGAAATCACACTACAATACTCTATTATATTCTATAACGCCATAAAGTGTGTAATATATTTTTCAGAATTTAGATTTAACGAAAGTAATGTGAGCTGTCAGACATAGATGATAATTCAATAGCTCTTTGGGATTCTTAAAAGTTAATGAACCATTGGGTAATATAACAGACATTAAATATTCAGACAAAATGTAAACAAATTGTATTGTTTTTATTATTGTTTGTGAACTCCAAAAAATGTGGTTGCATGCATACAGTTTTTAATGATTAAAAGCTTAAATTTAACTGTAAAATATTATTTTGAGATTTTTACAGGCATAATCTTAAAAGAAGTCATCGAATGCATGGAAAATAATTGCAAATACTTTTTCCATGAAAAGTTTAATTGCTCAGACAGCGTTTGCATTTTTCTACTAACAACCACTCAAGATGAGAGGAAGAAATCATGCTCATTCTGCATCTGTGTACGGAATATAGTATTAGCCTTGGCCACTTTTTCAGGCGTGTTCAGATACTTGTTCAGCAGAGCTCTGTAGTGTTTCTCAGGATGGCCGCCCATATTCTCCACCTTCCAAGTGTAGTAGGCATTGGTTGGAGGTGTGCTGAGATTATTACCGAGCCACACCCAGAGTCTAGAGCAGGGCAGGAGACCCACAGCAAAGTACAGCGGATCTTCTTTTTCCAGCAGGTTTCTGTAGAACGACAGATATTTCCCCATAGCTGGGGTCTGCTGGATGGGAGGCGCACCCTGTAGAAATGAGAATATAAAGTATTTTCAGTGGATTCAGAAGCAAAGTTCGAAGTTTGAAAGTTGGTTTTGTTCTTACCTTGAAAAAATATTGATTGAGCATGAAGTCTGCAAAACTTTTGTAACTTGAGAATCTGCCTTTCATGAAGTCCCTGAGGTCATCGGGCTGGGTTACTTTTGCACTCATTTCCTTCAGCATTTCCGTCACGTTCAGTATGTAGCCAATGTCCTGTATGGTGAAGCTGGTGTATCGCTCCGCCTGCAGGCTGCCGTTTTGCATTTTTATCAGGAAGTCCGCCCGGATCGTCTCATAAGCAATATCGACATTTTTCTCCCATAGAAATTCGTAAACATCCTCAACAGATTTAATTTCCAAATATTTACTGGGACAGTTACAAAGTGTGTACCTGTAATACACACAAACCATTATTAAACTGAATTCTTAGACAAGAGGATTACTATTTGTTAAAATGAGACTGTTCAATACATCCTCTCATGTATTTCTGATTAGCGAAAAGCCAGAGAAGATTAATAAAGGGAAATTATATTAAGACCCCCAATTATTATAGAAATGTAAAGTGTTTTTAGATTGGTTTGTCCAATTTATGAGTCTAAAAACAACATTCAGTAATCATGCCAAAGTTACTTTCATGCCAAAGACCTTACCTATATAAGAAGCAAAAATAGAGAAAAGCCACCGTCTTCATGTTGCTTGCGTCTTGATATCCGCTTGTCTTTAACTCTTGAACTTCCTCAATCTCCAATACAAGCACTACAGTTAAAACCAACAGCAATTTTCTGTAACAATAGCCTTTGGTTTTGGTTTCGTGTTCTCAGTGTTCTGTTCTGTTCTTGCTTGAATTTCTTGCATAATGTGCCTCCTTGCAGCAACCCTGTGACAAAATACCATACCTAGAAGATATTTTTTTTGATCCCTGCTCACAAATGACTATCCAGGCCGCTCATTCTGATTTTTTTTACCATACCAGCCTCAGCAAGTGGTCCAAGGCACGCCTTCCAGTGAACGGTCCCATAGAGGATTTTGCCCGCTTTAGTGGAGTGTGTGCTGGTGTAACGGCCAACTTGAATACTGTTCATGATGTTAATGTTGATGTGCCTTTAAGATAACCTCTTCTATGGTGCACGCTGTTCTTATGTGCGCGCACGCATTTTGAGTGTGCACGCATGACGAGAGAGATGACTGCTCTACGGCCAACTGATGCTTCAGTTTATTAACGTAACTTTTTCCCCTTTAATTTTGTAACGTTTTTCAGAGTGTTTTCGTTCCATTTCCCCCCTCACTCTTTTTACATGTATGGGAAGAGTGTACTCTTTTGTGCGAACCCTTTATAAAGACTCGTGGGACTACCAGTTCATTTGACCCGTGTCTTTCTTCTCGCCTCCTGTTTCTTTTGTTTTTCATCTGGGCAGACTTCACCCTCTGGTAGACGTTACACTGGTGAAGGAGGACAGATCGGCATTCACTATCTGCCCAGATGAGGACATCACTAGCCCCACTCTAGACTCAGAACCCAGCCAGCCACCACCCATACACTGCCCAGAGCCCACCGCAGATAGTGATCCCGAGCCTGACGTAATGC
Organism: Gobio gobio; assembly: GCF_949357685.1. Classification (NCBI taxonomy): domain Eukaryota; kingdom Metazoa; phylum Chordata; class Actinopteri; order Cypriniformes; family Gobionidae; genus Gobio; species Gobio gobio. The sequence continues at coordinate 9,532,810 of NC_137101.1, forward strand.
TCGAGCCAATAAAAAGGACTGAGCCAACCATTGCCCCAGAGCCCAAGCCCCACAGAGAGTCTGACCAATTGCGTGAGCCGTCAACACTGTGGGACTGCTCGTGGAGGAAACTCCAGCCCACACTCCCACAGCTGTGAGTGAGCTGCATCTGGCCTCTGCAAAAATTTATGAAGATTTGGAAGAGGATATTTCCCTGATTCTCCCATCCCCGGTGGTTCTACCCAGCTCAAAGTTTCCTCTTCCCCCACTGGTTCCTCCCAGATCAAAGTCTCCTGTTTCTCCAGAGTTCCCACCCAGCCTCCCTCTCCTGCCTCCTCTTCCAAGCTCAGCCAGTTCCTCGGCCCCGCCTCCACTGATTCCCTTCAGCCCCTCGGTTCCTCAGTTGACACCACTCTATTTTGTGGTTTTCCCTCGGGTCTTCCGGTCTCCAGCTCCGCCCAGTCAAAAGGATCCCCTGGCTCTGCCTCCAGCCGTCGATTCCGTCACTCTTCGGCCCATCGACCTGTCAGCTTCGCCTGGGATCCTCCTGGGACCATCATCCTTATGCCTCCACCAGGCTCCCTCAGCCATCCGGGTCTGCCTTGGTCAGACGTAACCCTGCCTGGGCCAGGACCTTACAGGCCTCCAGCTATGTCTCATCCTTCCACCCCTTCAGCTCTGTCGGACTCTGCCTTCCCTCCTGCTTCACCTTAGTCCTCAGTCCTCCAGCACCCTGGCTCCACTTCGGACGCTCATCACCGAAGCCCCGCCTCCCCTTGTCTGTGTATCTATGAGCAGTAGCAAGTCCATACTTGCTCTGCAGTAACAGCAGCAGATCTAGTCCACCAATACCAAATGCATTAACATATTCAATAACATGCTAAAATTATTCCAAAGGGTTGTCATGATTGAAAAACTGGTACAGTTTTTTTTAGAAGTGAAAAAGAATAAGTCGTTTGTGACAAACTGTAAATTGCCTTGTGTGACACTTCACATTTGGGGCCAGATTTACTGACAGCTTACGCCAGAGCAAACCTTCTTATGATTTAAAAAAAAAAAACTACTGTCAGGATTCACTAAAGACATGCAGTGAAAAATTATCACTATGACACAGTTATTCTTGTGGCTGACCTTTTTGCATATGCATTTGTAGGAGTTTCCCTTTCAAGTATTTAAATGAATCACGCAAGGTGATTTACTAAGGTTTGTACTCGTCAATTTACTGGTATTTGCACCATTATTTACTGCCCAAAAAAGCATGTCTTAAACCAGATGTTAACTGGTTGGTCATTGTGGAAATGATCTGACCGCGTCTGTATACTTTGAATTGTGCGTCGTCAGTAGATCACCAGCAGAACTTTCCACTCCCATTGGCATTTTTTTTTTATTGCGCTCTCACACTAATTTGCCCTTTTTAGTAAATCTGGCCCCTAATGTTTTTTTAATTGATCTAAAGTTTTTCTAAAATAAATGTTCAAATGTTTATTGCATTATTTTAGGATTGTGCGTTTTCTTTCTTTTCTTTAATAAAAAAAACACACACATTGAAAATGAGTAACCATATAACATCATAAATGTTTTTCAGAATTTAAGATAGATTCTCAAAAGTAATGTGACATATCGAACATATCAGAAGATATTTTTTTATTGTTGTTGGATGACACAATGAATATTCAGACACAATAAACAAGTTTACATTTTTGTTTAAATTGGCTGTGAACAGATTAGACTTTATTTTAAAATTATTAAATAATGTTTACTACATCGACTTAAAATGTGTAAAAATCAATATTTAAAGCATGAAATGTTGACAACCAGTCATCAACCACTCAAGATGAGAAGAAGAAATCATGCTCATTCTGCATCTGTGTACGGAATATAGTATTAGCCTTGGCCACTTTTTCAGGCGTGTTCAGATACTTGTTCAGCAGAGCTCTGTAGTGTTTCTCAGGATGGCCGCCCATATTCTCCACCTTCCAAGTGTAGTAGGCATTGGTTGGAGGTGTGCTGAGATTATTACCGAGCCACACCCAGAGTCTAGAGCAGGGCAGGAGACCCACAGCAAAGTACAGCGGATCTTCTTTTTCCAGCAGGTTTCTGTAGGACGACAGATATTTCCTCATAGCTGGGGTCTGCTGGATGGCAGGCTCACCCTGTAGAAATGAGAATATAAAGTATTTTCAGTGGATGCAGAACTAGCTTGAAAATTTCAAGTCTTTGAGTTTCTGTTCTTACCTTGAAAAAATATTGCTTAAGCATGAAGTCTGCGAAGCTTTTGTAACTTGAGTATCTGCCTTTCATGAAGTCCCTGAGTTCATCGGGCTGAGTTTCCTTTGAACTCATTCTCTTCAACATTCTGGTCACTTTCAGTAGATAGCCGATGTCCTGTATGGTGAAGTTGACGTATCGCTCCGCCTGCAGGCTGCCGTTCTGCATTTGCACCAGGAAGTCGATCCCGAGGGTCTTATTGGCGATGTCTTTATTCTTCTCCCACAGATATTCATACACATCCTCCACAGAGCTGGCTGCCAAACTGTAACTAAAACCACACTGTGTGTCAGATTTGCACAAGTCATCACTGATCACTTTTCATTACAACATTGTACAATCATTTATTATGACCCTTAAAACTGTTGAAGAACTTCTGGTATCATGAAAATGGTACATTAGGACTCACCTGAAACCTAAGAAACAGAGACACAGAAGGGTCGAGGTCTTCATCTTCATCTTCATCTTGGATGTTGTAGTACTTGTCTTCAGCTCTGATCTGTACTGTTATTTCTGCAGTTAACCAAGTCTTTTATAGTGGCAGTGTATTAGCTAATGCTGAATTGCGACAGTAGATGCTAACAACAGCATCATCGTTCTGACAGTGCATAAATTCCCTAAATATAAAATGTTCATTTCGAATCTTCAGAACTTCCTTATCAAACCTGTTGACTTCCTGTCTGTCTGTCTGTCTATCTATCTATCTGTCTGTCTTCCATTGTTTTGTGTTGTTTGGCCTTTTAAGGTATTATGCCTTTAAATAATATTTATGTTGTGCAGTTACTTTTTCATTTATCTAAAAACAGTTCAACAAATATAACTTGCCTTAACTTAAATATATAAATTACCTGAAAAACATATCTTAATTATTTACAATTAATATATAATATTTTAATAGGGTGAATTCAAGGTGATCGGGACACTTTTTCCAAGTCATCTCAATAACAAAATATGTCTTAAAAATTGATGGTATTACACAACAATGGTTCAGTAGGTCATGCCTCTTTAAAAAAATATCAAAAAAGCTTCATGTGTCAATTTCATGGTGTTTTTGTGTTTTTACTAATATTCAATAAAAGTGATTTTTCATGAAGAATGGTAAATGTTTATCAATATTTATAAATATATGTAAAACCTAATTTACTTAACAAATTTTTTATTTTTAACTTTGTCTGTGATATTTCATATTTTTCCTCAAATAAAGCTTATACTGTATATCTTATATTTTGTCTTATTGTGATTTGTGGATTTCTGACATAAACTGAAAGTGTGAGTTACCTCACATTCAGTCTTTCTGTCTTTCTTCTTCTTCTTTTTGGGCTATGAATTCCTGGAATAAGCATTAAACAATCTCATTTTCAAAAGAACATAAATTGTCACCAACACAATCACACAATAACACCACAGAGAATTTTAATGCAAGAAAGAAATTTCTATTCTTGAAGTTTGTCACTGTGACTCATTTGCCAGATTGCAATTGTGCATGTCCTTTTGAAAATGTTTAATATGTATTACTGGAATTCATAGCCAAAAAATAAGAAGAAATCTATCTATCTATCTATCTATCTATCTATCTATCTATCTATCTATCTATCTATCTATCTATCTATCTATCTATCTATCTATCTATCTATCTATCTATCTATCTATCTATCTATCTATCTATCTATCTATCTATCTATCTATCTATCTATCTATCTTCCATCGTTTTGTGTTGTTTAGCAATACAATTTTAAATACTAAAAATGCCTTTAAATAATATTTATGTTGTGCAGTTACTTTTTCATTTATCTAAAAACATTTCAACAAATTTAACTTACCTTAACTAAAATACATAAATTACATGAAGAACATATCTTAATTATTTACAATTAATATATAATTTTAATTCGAGGTGATCGGGACAGTTTTTCCAAGTCATCTCAATGACAAAAAGTGTCCCTTTCACCCTGAATTCAACCTATGTCTTAAGAATTGATGTGGTATTACACAACAATGGTTCAGTAGGTCATGCCTCTTTGAAAGGTCAAAAAATCTTTGAAACTCTGAACAGTTCATGTGTCAATTTCATGGTGTTTTGTGTTTTTACTAATATTCAATAAAAGTAATTTTTCATGAAGAATGGTAAATGTTTATCAATATTTATAAATATATGTAATGCCTAATTTAATACAACTTTTTTATTTTAAATTTTGTCTGTGATATTTCATATGTTTCCTCACATAAAGCTTATATGTCTAATATTATGTCTTATAGTGATTTGTGGATTTCTGACATAAACTGAAAGTGTGAGTTACCTCACATTCACCAGTGCCACAGTGATTCATGGTAATCATCTTCTTCTTTTTGGGCTATGAATTCCTGGAATTAGCATTAAACATCTATCTATCAAAATATGCATAATTTCTCTTCCAGAAACTTCTTAACCATGCTACATTACCACAGAGCCAGCCCTAGCTGTCTGTCTGTCTGTCTATGTCTTCCATTGTTTTGTGTTGTTTAGAAATACAGTTTTAAATACTTAAAATTTAAATAATATTAATGTTGTGCAGTTACTTTTTCATTTATCTAAAAACATTTTAACAAATGTAACAACTTAAATTTATAAATTACCTGAAAAACATATCTTAATTATTTACAATTAATAATATGTATACACTATTTTATTAGGGTGAATTCAAGGTGATCGGGACACCTTTTCCAAGTCATCTCAATGACAAAAAGTGTCCCTTTCACCCTGAATTCACCCTATGTCTTAAGAATGCATGGTATTACACAACAATGGTTCAGTAGGCCATGCCTGTTATAATACAGAGGGAAGGAGAACAGGTGAATGGAATATAAACTGGTGGAGAATACTCAATGTCTTTCCGTAGGAGAACGGGACACAGGAACCAGGGAGACGAAGACTAGGAGACACACTGGAGACAAGGAAGCAGGTAGGTAGCACAGGAGAGTCCTTGAGGTAAGCAAACTGTATAGCGTTGTGCAAACGAGACCGGACAATGGTAGTGTGAGAGCGTGGGGCTTAAGTGCAGGCAGTGATGAGGTGATGATGAGCTGCAGGTGTGAGTGATTAATATTCGGGAGATGCTGTGCGTGGTGCTTGGAAGTGGGTGGAGCCTGGCGTGCTTGTAACATAAACCGAGGAACTGGTTCCTGGAGTTCTGGTGGCCGTGGCAGAAGGTACGGAGGAAGCGGCCGATCTCCTAGATCTTCCTCTCCGTTTGCCCGTTCGACTGGGGGTGGTATCCGGACGAGAGACTTACGGTCACACCTAGGTGCTGATGGAACGCCTTCCAGACTCTAGAGATGAACTGGGGACCCTGATCTGAGACGATGTCTTCAGGAATGCCGAAATATCGGAAGACGTGGTTGAACATGAGTTCCGCGGTCTCCATGGCGGTTGGCAACCCTCTCAAGGGGATCAAACGGCAGGACTTTGAGAATCGGTCAACCACTACCAGGACGGTTCCCAGAGACAGGAAGATCCATGATGAAGTCCCCTCCTAGGTGTGACCAGGGTCGATTGGGAACGGGCAGAGGATGGAGCTTACCGGAGGGAAGATAGCGGGGGCTCTTGGACACGGCGCATTCCTTGCATCCCTGCACCTACCTTCTGACGTCGGATGCCATGTGAGGCTACCAGAAGCGCTGTTTTAGCAGCGAGAGGGTTTCATTGACCCCAGGGTGGCCAGTGCCCAGAGATGAGTGAGTGGAGTGGATGAGGGGGTTGCGACGAGTGCGGGTGACGTACTGCAAGCCCGGTGGGCAGCCCGGCGGGTGTTGGTGGAGGCATTGGAGGAGGGCAGGGTCTCCTCAGACCAGACGATGGGGCTGACGAATAGCTGATTCGGGAGGATGGGCTCGAAGTCTTCTACCTTCTCTTCTGGACTGTAAAGGCGGGACAGAGCATCCGCTTTGACATTCTTGGACCCATGACGATACGAGATGGTGAATTGGAACCGGGTGAAGAACAACGCCCATCGAGCCTGGCGCAGGTTCAGTCGCCTTACCTCACAGAGATAGCTCAGGTTCTTGTGGTCAGTGAGGACGAGAAACAGATGGGGAGCTCCCTCCAGCCAATGCCTCCACTCCTCGAGGGCAAGTTTGATGGTGAGAAGTTCCCTGTTCCTGATGTCTTGGTTTACCTCTGCCGGGCTGAGCTTGCGGGAGAAGAAAGTGCATGGATGGAGTCTACTGGGGTTCCCCTGCTGCTGCGAAAGAACCGCTCCCACTCCGGTGGTGGAAGCGTCCACCTCCACTATGAACGGGAGCTCAGGATTGGGGTGGACGAGGAGGGGAGCAGTGGTGAAGGCGGTCTTCAGGGTTTCGAAGGCTTGTGTGGCTGCTGGTGACCAGGACAGAGACTTGGGCTGGTTACGGAGAAGGTGAGTGAGTGGACTGGCGATGGAGCTGTAATTCTGGATAAACCGTCGATAGAAATTGGCGAAGCCTAGGAACCATTGGAGTTGCTTGATGTTTGTGGGAGTGGGCCAGGAGCGAATGGCTTCCACCTTCCTCTCGTCCATCCGGATGCCACTGTGATCGATGATGTATCTGAGGAACTGCACTGAGGGCTGGTGAAACGAGTACTTCTTGGCTTTCAGGAAGAGATGGAAGCTCCTTAGGCTTTGGAGGACCTCCTCAACTTGACGGCGATGGTCGGCCAGGCTCCGGGAGTAGATCAAGATGTCATCAATATACACCAGGACGAACTTGTGGAGGAACTCCCGGAGCACCTCATGGATGAAATCCTGGAATACGGAGGGGGCGTTGGCCAATCCGTATGGCATCACAAGGTATTCATAGTGGCCAGTAGGTGTCACGAAGGCGGTCTTCCATTCGTCCCCCTCACGTATGCGGATGAGGTTGTACGCGCTGGGGAGGTCCAACTTCGTGAATACAGTGGCACAACGGAGTTGTGTTCCAGCGCAGCAGGGACGAGAGGAAGGGGATAGCGGAACTTGACTATTATGTTGTTGAGTGCTCGATAGTCAATGCAGGGCTGCAAGCCTCCGTCCTTCTTGGCTACGAAGAAAACTGGAAGCAGCAGGGGAAGTAGACGGATGGATGTAACCTTGATCAAGCGCCTCTTTGATGTAATCCACCATGGCCTTCTCCTCCGGAAGTGCAGAGAAACAGCAGTCGCCCCACTTCAGGATTTCTCCTGTCCTCCAGGAGATGACGGGGTTGTGCTGTTCCAACCACGGGCGCCCTAGGACGATGTCAGCGGTGGATTCCTCCAGAACCAGCAGATGTTGTTGTTCCTCATGGAGAAGACCCACTTTGAGCAGTAGAGGACCCACGGATGTACGTACTTGTCAGTGGCTGAGAGGTCTCCCGGTTATCGAGTGGATTTGGTAGACAGATGGAGTGGCTGTCATCCTGAGCTTGAGCTGGCGGCAGAGGGAGCCCGAGATAAAGTTGCCAGCTGACCCAGAGTCGAGGAGAGCGACAACTGTAAGAGACACACCGGCAACAGTAAGGATTACAGTGGTCGTGAGTGGATGATAGCACTCACCAACGGACGAGGAGGGTGGACTGGGCATTCAGTGATGTAATGCCCGGGTGTCCCACAGTAGAGGCATAGGTTCTGAGTCAGCCGCCTCCACCGCTCTGCCATAGAAAGTCAGGAGTTCTCTAGCTGCATGGGTTCGTGGGCTGGTTCTGGAGGGCTGACAGGCTCTGGTTGGCGGAGGGATGGCATGCATAGCGGCTGGCCCTTGTGTTCTTCCACACACGACTGCATACGAGTGGCGAAGCGGATGGAGAGTTGAATGAACCATTCAAGCCCGATGGTGTCCTCGTATGCAGCGAGATGCAACCGCACCCGAGGATCCAACCCTTGACGATAAGTGGTCAGTAGCGACTGTTCGTTCCATCTGCTGGAGGCGGCAAGGGTGCGAAACTGGAGGGCATACTCATTAACAGACTTAGTATCTTGTTTTAGATGATAGAGTTGCTCACCAACTGCTGAATCCCACAAGGGTCTTCCGAAGACCTCCTTAAAGTGGCCGATGAAGCTGGAGAGAGAGTGGGTAAGCGGATTATTCTGTGACCATAAGGGTTCTGCCCACCGAAGGGCTTTGTCAGACAGTTGGGAGATTACGAAGGCTACTTTGGATCGCTCGGTAGGGTACAGGTGCGGTTGCATCTCCAGGACCAGCGAGCATTGGAGAAGGAATCCGCTGCAGTCCTCCGCCGAGCCAGAGAAGGGCACCGGTTTGGCCATGGGACTGGCATTCACCGGTGGTGAAGGAGAGACGATGTCCATGTCGGAAGTGCTCACTGGTGCTGGTGAAGGTGCGGGTGGAGTGGTGGTGAACATCTGACGGAGAGTGTCGACCAACTCCTGAAAGGGATCCGGGGCACTCATGCTGGCACTCTATTGTGTTGGTCCGGTCTTCTGTTATAATACAGAGGGACGGAGAACAGGTGAATGGAATTTAAACAGTTTATTCAGTGACCAGAGTGCTGAGTGGATCAGGAGAGCAGTCAGAGTGATGAATGGCAGGGTAATGCAGATAACTGGTGGAGAATACTCAATGTCATTTCGTAGGAGAACCAGGAGGACGGGACACAGGAACCAGGGAGACAATGGAGACAGGAGACGAAGACGAAGACTAGGAGACACACTGGAGACGAGGAAGCAGGTAGGTAGCACGGGAGAGTCCTTGAGGTAAGCAAACTGTATAGCGTTGTTCAAACGAGACCGGACAATGGTAGTGTGAGAGGGTGGGGCTTAAGTGCAGGCAGTGATGAGGTGATGATGAGCTGCAGGTGTGAGTGATTAGTATTCAGGAGATGCTGTGCGTGGTGCTTGGAAGTTGGTGGAGACTGGCGTGCTTGTAACAATGCCTCTTTGAAATATAAAAAAAAAAATGAAATTCTGAACATTTCATGTGTCAATTTCATCGTGTTTTGTGTTTTACTAATATTCAATAAAAGTAATTTTTCATGAAGAATGGTAAATGTTTATCAATATTTATAAATATATGTAATACCTAATTTAATAAAAAAATATATTTTAAACTTTGTCTGTGATATTTCATATTTTTCCTCAAATAAAGCTTATACAGTATATCTTATATTATGTCTTATTGTGATTTGTGGATTTCTGACATAAACTGAAAGTGTGAGTTACCTCACATTCACCAGTGCCACAGTGATGCATGGCAATCATCTTTCATCATTCTTTCTGTCTTTCTTCTTCTTCTTTTTGGGCTATGAATTCCTGGAATAAGCATTATACAATCTCATTTTCAAAAGAACATAAATTTTGTCACCAACACAATCACACAATGACACCGCAGAGAATTTTAATGCAAGAAAGAAATTTCTATTCTTGAACTTCGTCACTGTGACTCATTTGCCAGATTGCAATTGTGCATGTCCTTTTGAAAATGTTTAATACGTATTACTGGAATTCATAGCCAAAAAATAATAATAATAATAATAATAAGAAAGACAGAAAGAAAGTCATGTCTTACAAAAGATGATTACCTTACCATACATCACTGTAGAGCACCAGAGGAATGTTCATTCATTCATTCACTTTATTTATTTCATATGTTTAGTTCTTTGGAATGATATGACACTTGATGTTTTTTGCATATATATATATATATATATATATATATATATATATATATATATATATATATATATATATATATATATATATGGCCAATACAGCAATACTTGGGAATGACAGATACAAGTCCTTCACAGTGGCCAGAGCGATTTTGAGTCATCCCAATTCCAGAACAGTCACCTGCCTTGCTGTGTGGATTGGTGATACACGGACCCCCTTCAGGGTACAATGTTTGAATTATTAGGTGCACATGGTCCTCCAGAATGGTCCTTGGCAGTGATATGTCCATCAATTACAGTAGGTAATGCCATGATATTGCAGCCCAAACCATCACAGATCACAGATAATTTTCCACAGCCCAAGATTTGCACTGTTGGGACCACATTTGGCATTGGCATGAGTGACCAAAGGTTTGGCTATAGCAACCCGACCATGCATATTGACTCCGTAGAGCTCCCGACCAACAGTTTTGGTGAAACAGTTTGCAAGCGTCAATTGTTGGGCAGCTGTGGTTTTAAGTTTTTTGGATACAATCCGGGTTAGTACCTGGACATCCCTTTCAGACAGCTTCCTGTCTCCCATTATGTTGTGTGGATTGCAATATTTTATGTACAGCTGTGCTAATTCAAACTTCTCACTCTCTTGCTGATTAAATGTAAAATCAGTGAAGATTGGCCACCAGGCCACGCATATATGAGTTCAACCTCCAACACTATATTGGCCAGTCTTTCAGTTTCATTGTCCAACCTCTGTATGTAGCCTATATGTATAGAATCAGAATGTCATGTTAACTATTGGAGGTATTATGAAATGACCTTTTGAGCATTTGAGAAAAGACCAGGGCACAAAAGTTCATTTCCACATAGAAACTATAGAGTGAGTCAGAGGTCCAATTACAAAATTGGACATAGAAGTAGTTCCCCAACTTTCACCATATAGGCCTACATTTCCCCATGTGAGTGACATCATGCAAAGGACGGAAATGTTTAACAGCATTTTTAATACTTTAAGACATATACAGGAATTAACTATCAAAATAAACCTGAGAAATATTCACTGAAGTAAAAATGAGCCAAATGAGTGCAAATTAATACATTGATTACATAAAGGGCAATAGGAACAGTGCAGAGTTAGCTCTTCCATGTGATGAAAGTGAGGATGAGTTAGCCATTTTGAAGGTTAAATGATAGGGATCTATTTATTTTTTATTTGTATGAGTTCCAAGTATATATATCTATATGTGCATTTGGGTTATTGACCATTTTTTTGTAAAACACCACTTTTAAAGAAAAAAATCATATTGTTATGTAGTATGAAGTATTATGTTTGAGAAAATATAAGAGGTCACTAACTTTGTCAATTATTTCACTGTTTTTGAACATTTTTACTGAAATGTGTTTTGGTGTGACAGAAAGAATTAAGAATATGGGGTGTCGCACCAAAGGACAACAGAAATTAACAGTTCTCTTACGAGAGGTTCTCTCGTATTGCGTAAGTTCCTTACGCTACGGGAAAGTATTCTTTCTTCGAGATTTCTGAAAAACCCAAAATTATCCTTAATTTTGTAACATTGTCAACGCAGTGCGGCAGCCTGGCAGACCATAGCAGGCTATTCCAGCGTGCTATTGGCTGCTCTGCTGGCAACTGCAGCAGCCTATCGGTGAGCCCGCGTGACGTGGCGACCAATGAGGGCGCTTCGCGCCCACCTGGCTTCATTTGCCTACAGGTGGGGCGTGGCCACGTGTATATAAGCAGGGCTCACGGGCTGCATATTCGATTTTCTTTTCTTCAGCGAAGCCCTTCGCATCGCTGGATCTGGAACCCGCCGCCGTGAACGCGCAGACAAGCAAGCAGAGGACAGCGCCTGAGGAAGCCGGCAGCATCGCGCCACCTTCAGCCTTCCGTGCCTGCTCTGCTATCCGGCAGCCTCCATATCCTTTTACGCTCAAAGTGTTGTCGCCGCTGCGTCACACTTTTCACAAAAAGAGCCGAGCGTTGATACAAATGTCTCGTTCCACCTGCGGCTCGTGTCACGCGCAGCTCAGCTCCGGGGACCGCCATGTGATCTGCGCTCTCTGCCTGGGCCGTGATCACGCCGCCGCCGCACTCCTCGCTGGCGGATGCCAAGAGTGCGAACAACTGACGATGTCGACCCTGCGGGCTCGACTCGTCCTGTTCGAAGATGATATCCCTCCAGTCCCTGCCACGCCGCGCAGAAAGAAGCGCCGCTCGCAGCGGACTCCGGAGTTCGCCGAGAGAAGCTCGCCGGAACCTTTCCCGCCCGCTTCACTCTCGCCTTCCCCGCCCCCACCCCAGGCCGCCATTTCTGTTGCCGCCTCCGGGGATGAGGCGGATGCGGCCGCGGAACGCGCCGACAGCTGCTCCATCATGGCTTCCGACAGCGAGGACTGGTCTTCCGCGACCTCTTCAGTCCGGGGCTCCGGACGCTCTCGAGCGGGTGAGGACGCCGAACTTTTGCACCTTCTCACCCGGGCTGTCGAGCAGCTAGGCCTCGAATGGGCCCCGCCCAAGGTGGCAGCGCCGAACCGACTTGACGGATGCTTCCTAAACAGTCGCCGCCGTGCGCCCACCTCCAGGACTGCACCCTTTCTGCCAGAGCTTCACGAGGAGCTCGCAAAGTCCTGGAACGCGCCATTCTCCGCGAGGGTCTCGTCTCAGGCTTCTTCGACGCTCTCACAAGTTGACGGCGCGGCTGAGAAAGGCTACAACGCTATCCCTCCGGTGGAAGAGGCGGTCGCAGCGCACCTTTGCCCGCCTTCTGGTTGGCGCTCAAAGGCTGCCCTCCCGTCTAAGGCCTGCAGAGTGACGTCATCGCTGATCGGCCGCGCTTTCGCTGCCTCCGGTCAAGCTGCGTCCGCTCTGCACTCTATGGCCGTGCTGCAAATCCTCCAAGCTAATCTCCTCCGCGACCTGGACGAGAAATGCTGTGACGCTGAGTTAATCACGGATTTGCGAAGCGCGACGGATCTCTCCCGCAGCACAGGCCCTCGGACGCTCTATGGCCTCCCTCACGGTAGCTGAGCGCCACCTCTGGCTCACGCTCGCGGACATGCGAGAAACAGAGCGCGCGGCCTTCCTAAACGCCCCGCTCTCTCCGTCTGGGCTTTTCGGACCAGCGGTCAAGGGGATCGTCGACCGTTTCTCCGAAGTGCAGAAAACGACGCAGGCCATGAACCTTTTCCTGCCTCGACGCCCCGGCGCTAGCAATAGCTCCGCTGCTCGCCGTCCTCGTGACCAGCCAGCAACGAGCTCTGCGCAGCGCCCAGCGCGGCCCCCTTCGTCTCAGAGAAGACCGAGCGGCCACCCCAGATCGCGCTCTTCCAGCCGTGGTAAGCCGCCTCCACCTCGGGGCCCCCGGCCTAGGATCACGCTGAAGCCCGAGCCTCCAAAGTCCTCCTAGCAAGAGGCGAGAAACGACGGTTAAGTCCCGCCGCGGCCGGACCACCGTCAAAACTCTTTTTCCTGTCAGCCCCCACCACTGTGGCTGCTGCAGATGGATTTCACGCAGCCAACGAGCCGGCAAAAATGCCTTCTCGCCTGTCAATAACCGCCGTTTTTACGGCGAACCAGAGAAATCACAAGAGTTGCATTATTTCTGGTCGCACGGCTCGCGCCGTATGTGTTTCAAATGCAGTAAATGTGCCCACTTTTCTGTGTTCACCCCTGCACACAAGCACTATAAACCCTGTGTCCCCCACTCACATAAAGCGGCCACCGGCCGCTCGAGTGCTAGAGTTAGGTCACGTGTCCGCTTGTTTGCGTCCACGACTAACCACCACACGCGCTGTCACACAGCCACTCTTAACCGGTCATGTTCCACGCGTAAGAGTTGTGCCCGCTCAAACGCGCTCACACATTTTCGCGAACATTATGCCTCAGGCGCCACACACCATTTGTTTTCCGCCCAGGGTGGCCGGAGCGATGAGTGTAGGGCCGCACACAAGCCACTCCCCGCTCGAAGCGGCAGAGATGCAGTGTGTAGGGCGGCCAGCCATCGCGAGCGATCGGCTGGCCCACAGCACAGAGAGCGCGCGCACTGCGCCCGCCCCTCCTATACAGGCCGTCAAACCCGCGAAGCGCGGCGTTTCGAGCCCGGAGGCCGTTCTATCCCGTGTGGCGCACGCGAGAGCGTGGGAAGCCATTCCGGGTGTATCAGAATGGGTGCTGAAAACAGTGAAGCACGGGTACACTCTGCAGTTTGCTCGCCGCCCTCCGCGCTTCTGTGCGCGTACAGAGACGAGAGTGAGCGAGGAAGTAGCACATCTACTTCGAGCAGAAATAGCCACGCTGCTGTGCAAAGGGGCTATAGAACCGGTTCCCCACTCTATGAGCGAGTCAGGTTTTTACAGCCGGTATTTTCTCGTGCCAAAAAGGGATGGGTCGCTCAGACCGATTCTGGATCTGAGGCGTCTGAACAAAGCTCTTATGAAAAGATCGTTCAAGATGCTCACGACCAAGCAGATCCTCGCGCATATTCGCCCGAGAGACTGGCTAATCTCCCTAGATTTGAAAGATGCATATTTTCAAATCAAGATAACACCGCGTCACAGGCCATTCTTACGATTCGCCTTCGACGGCCAGGCTTATCAATACACCGTCCTTCCGTTCGGCCTGTCACTAGCACCCCGTACATTTACGAAGTGCATGGACGCGGCCCTCGCTCCTCTGAGAAATCGAGGGATGCGAGTATTGAACTATCTGGACGATTGGCTCATCCTGGCGCAGTCGGAGGCCGAGCTCCTCGCCCACAGGGCAATGCTGCTCAGCCATCTGGACAGCCTAGGGCTCACGGTCAATTGGACCAAGAGCTCATTAGTGCCCACGCAATCAACCTCATTTCTGGGTTTGAATCTGGACACTGTGGCAATGTCAGCCCGCCTGTCACCCCATCGCGCGCGCCAAGTTCGGCGCATGGCTGCGTACTTTCGGCCGGGCAAAATCGCACCTCTCAAGCTGTTTCAGAGGATGCTGGGACGTATGGCCTCAGCTGCAGCTGCGCTCCAGCTGGGCTTAATGCGCATGCGCCCGCTGCAATGCTGGTTAAACGCCCGAGTGCCTCACAGGGCCTGGGCGTCCGGTGGCTTCAGGATCAGAGTGACTCAGGGCTGCGTGTCAGCCCTAGAGCCCTGGTTAGTAGCCGACTGGTACCAGAGGGGAGTGACGATGGGAGCCATCTCACACCGCAAGGTCATCTCGACGGACGCCTCCACCACGGGTTGGGGCGCCGTTTTCGAGGGCAGATCAGCCTCGGGCCTTTGGTCGAGCGAGGAAAAACTCCTACACATAAACTGTTTGGAGATGATAGCGGTAGAGAACGCGCTCAAGCAGTTTCTCCCGCTTATACGAGGACACCATGTGTTAGTCCGGTCGGACAACACCACAGTGGTGTCCTACGTGAACCGGCAGGGCGGTGTCAGGTCCAGAGGTCTGGGCAAACTGACAGAACGCCTGCTCGTGTGGGCACACAGCTCGCTGCGCTCGTTGAGAGCTGCGCACGTGCCGGGCCACCTCAATGTGGGTCCGGACAAGCTGTCCAGGGGCCTCATTCTCCCAGGAGAATGGTCCCTGCACCCCCAGACAGTCCAGCTGGTATGGCGCCTGTTCGGCAGAGCGGAGCTCGACCTCTTTGCAACAAAAGAGAACGCCCGCTGCCCGACGTTTCTATCCAAAAGCGAGGATGCGCTGTCCCAAACTTGGCCCAGCCTCCCGCTGTATGCTTTCCCGCCGATCTCCCTATTGCCTCAGGTCATAGCGAAAATCAGGGAAACGCGCCGTCCGGTGCTCCTTATAGCACCGCGCTGGGAGAACCAGATTTGGTACCCAGAGCTGGTGAAGCTGTCGCACTCACCCCCCTGGCCAGTTCCGCTGAGAGCAGACCTTCTCTCTCAAGCAGGAGGGTCAGTTTGGCATCCCCATCCAGAGCGATGGTCTCTGCATGTATGGGTGACCAATGGATACCCGTTGACCTGCCCGAAGGGGTTATGAACACGATTTCACACTCTAGAGCCCCCTCGACGAGGCGGTTATATAGTTCTAAGTGGTCGGTGTTCACTGAGTGGTGTGTTTCCAAGGGATTGGACCCACAGCAATGTGGAGTCCAGCGGGTGCTCTCCTTCCTCCAAGAGCTTTTGGAATTGGGCAGGTCCCCTTCCACGCTCAAAGTGTATGTGGCGGCTATAGCAGCGTTCGCTCAGACGACGCTAGGTAGCACGCTAGGAAGGAACGAGCTCATCGTCCGTTTCCTCAGAGGAGCCAGACGGATGAATCCCCCGCGGCCCCAGTCGGTTCCTATATGGGATCTGGCCTTGGTCCTAGAGGCCCTGAAGGCTCATCCCTTTGAACCGCTCGAGACTGTGGAACCAAGGTTCCTTTCGCTAAAAACCGCGTTTCTGATAGCTCTGGCTTCAGTGAAACGCGTGGGGGATCTACACGCGCTCTCAGTGAGCCCGACGTGTATGGAGTTCGGTCCTAATGACTCTAAGGTCATTCTCAGACCGAGGCATGGTTATGTCCCCAAAGCGATCGGCACTCCCTTCAGGGCGCAGATTATCTCCCTCTCGGCTCTGCCAGCATCCGATGAGGGGGACGGTGGCAATTTCCTCTGCCCTGTCAGGGCATTGAGGGTTTATGTCACACGCTCCGCCGCCTTCAGGCGTTCTGAGCAGCTATTTGTTTCGTTTGGTGGGCGCACTAAAGGTCTCGCCTCCTCGAAACAGACCCTGTCCAGGTGGATAGTGGACGCGATTGCAACTGCATACGCTTCCAAACACCTGCAGTGCCCACTAGGTGTCAGAGCACACTCCACCAGAGGCATGGCCTCTTCGTGGGCTTGGGCCAGAGGGATTTCCATCCACGATATCTGTATGGCGGCAGGCTGGGCCTCCCCGTCTACGTTCGTGAGATTTTACAATCTGGAAGTTCCTGCCTTACAGGCGAAAGTGTTATCAGTTCAATAGGGCCGTTGGTTCTGCCCAGTGATTCTGCGCAGACATAGCTCACATACTGGTAGTAAGTTCGGTACTAGGCTCATGTGAATTTGAAGGAGACCGGCGGTGCCGTTCCCTCATTTACGAGACGAGCTGTTGTGAGTTTGAAGGTGACCGGCGGTGCCGTTACCTCACTCATATAACAAGATATTGTGAATTTGAAGGCGACCGGCGTTGCCGCTCCCTCATTCATGAGACAAGGTGTGGTGAATTTGAAGGAGACCGGCAGGTGCCGTTCCCTCATTCATGGGACAGGGTGTTGTAACCACCCGTCGTAAACCACCCGTCAGTTCGAATGAAGTGTCTGTATATGTGGTGGCCCGTTTTCCTTACCGGCCACCCTGCCCGAGCAGTGTTATGGTCCCCGGTTCCCTGGGATACATATGCTGTATGCGAGGCGCGCACGGCGTTGACAATATGTTCCCGTAGCGTAAGGAACTTACGCAATACGAGAGAACCTCTCGTAAGAGAACGATACTCGGTTACTTAACGTAACCTTGGTTCTCTCTAGAAGAGGGAACGAGTATTGCGTTCCTTGCCGTGCGCCCCGCGGGCTTTTACGCTTCAGAACTATGAAAACCGAATATGCAGCCCGTGAGCCCTGCTTATATAAAAAGTGGCCACGCCCCACCTGTAGGCAAATGAAGCCAGGTGGGCGCGAAGCGCCCTCATTGGTCGCCACGTCACGCGGGCTCACCGATAGGCTGCTGCAGTTGCCAGCAGAGCAGCCAATAGCACGCTGGAATAGCCTGCTATGGTCTGCCAGGCTGCCGCACTGCGTTGACAATGTTACAAAATTAAGGATAATTTTGGGTTTTTCAGAAATCTCGAAGAAAGAATACTTTCCCGTAGCGTAAGGAACTTACGCAATACTCGTTCCCTCTTCTAGAGAGAACCGAGGTTACGTTAAGTAACCGAGTATCGTTAGTGGTTACAAAAAAGTTAAATATTTGTACAATCTGAGACAAAATCTTACCATGTGCACATGTCTTGGGCTTCACAGTAACATCTTGAATGGGGTCCTTCAACTAATAAACTTGTCAGTGGAATATCCCGATTTAAAATCTATAAAAAATATACAAGTTCCTATACCCTTTTAGAAATATGTGGATGAAAACTATTATTGTCATTTACTAAAATTATGCCTGAGGTATTTATTAACATTTGTATGCTTTTCTTTTTAATTGATAAAAGTTGTAATTTATTGAACCATGCTTGAGACATTCACACCACAGGACAATTTTGAGATTTGGCAAAAAAAAATGAAAAATCTAAATACAAAAGCAGTTTTTATATGAATACGGTCATGTAAGACAAATAAATGTTTAACCATTTATTGCATTTTAAGTGATGACAATACTAATTCATTTTTATCTTGTGTGACAGTGAAAATGCTATGATTAGAGCGATTTCATGTAATAAAAACGTATTTAAAAATATTTCATGGTTAGAACATAATACATACCATAGAGGATTAAAAATGAACTAAATTAAAAACGTAATCCAATTCATGAGGTTCAAACCTACAACAACCTTTTGGTTATCAAATCTGCCGTTATCCACGACGCCACAGCACGAGAAAATATGTTTCATAGCGGCCATTTGACTCCAGGTAGCGCTGTTTGTCAAGTTACATGTCAGTGCGATGTTCAAATAATTGTGCAAGAAGGTTTTCCTCTTCCTCCGATGTCACCCCTAGGCGGAGGCGTCAATATACGGGCAGCAGCAGCAGCACCCCTCCCGGCCTCGAGCACCGTACGCTCCAGGGAAACGATCGCCATAGTGAACCGCACGCGAAGCTCCTCCGACCCGTTCTACTGAGGATATCTGCTCGAGTTTGACCGACATAGCTCGGGTGAGGCTGTGTGTTTTTCGTCGGAAAGGCGGCTTGTGTGTTGGCGGAGAGTGGAAAGACGGCATCCGGCCTCCGAGAAGCAGGCGAGGGCAGGGACTCGCGTCCAAACAACGTTTACCGTCTCTGGTG
Organism: Gobio gobio; assembly: GCF_949357685.1. Classification (NCBI taxonomy): domain Eukaryota; kingdom Metazoa; phylum Chordata; class Actinopteri; order Cypriniformes; family Gobionidae; genus Gobio; species Gobio gobio. Next base: position 9,551,645 of record NC_137101.1, read on the forward strand.
AGTGGTGTTGCGTGTCTTGTAACGATAATTTTCGCTTAAGCGGAAGGTGAACCCGACGCTAATGCGATGTTTGTCACTTATGTTTAACGAACAAAACTGCCAGGGTTTGAGGAGTGTTTGGGTCGAGTAATGTGATTTAAATGTTGTTTATTCGACGGTTGTTTTGTCAACACGAACTATATGTCGTGTTTAAATGTTGTTGTTGGTTTAGCTATAAAAGAAAAGAAAAACCGTTGCTTGGAACTGTTTATTTAAGCTTTGACTAGTACCAAATTCCACCACCTGGTTAATAACAATCTTGACAGCCTTTGCAGATTTGTTTTCGTAGTTTTGTTTTACGTTTGTCTTTCCACAAATATAATCATAATACTGAAATTAAATTGTTCTATTGAATAAACATTTATTAAATGCTGTTCACTTGAACCAGTTATGCGTGTCAGTGCAGTTACAAACCTGATAGACCAATTTAATCCCATATTTGACCATTTAAATAGCTTTGTATTCCCTGGAAAAGTTTCCAAAAGTTAGTCATAGTTTGAAACCTCGTGTGTGTGTGTGTATATATATATATATATATATATATATATATATATATATATATATATATATATATATATATATATATATATATATATATATATATATATATATATATATATAGGCTATATGTTTATGTTGGTAGGAATGGTAATCCATTTTCCAAACACTTTAACACACAATTTTACAACGAGTTTCAATCAGTTACTTATTCAGAATGCTAATACTTGTGATCAGTGGCATATTTTCTTTGTGATCATGATTTATATGAGAATTTCTAAGAATAATAATTAATATCAGACCCTTTAAATATTATTATATTGCAGTTGATATGACATAAAAATGTATATAAAATGAAGACAGTATGAAGGCTATTTATACTTGACAATCTGTCTAAAATGCACTTTTAAACGTCAATATTTAACATTATTAATCACTATTTTGAAGAGGGTTACTAGACAAACCGCAGATTCAGTCGTCATCTACACATTCTCAAGGCAAACCACAGGTGACTTCGTAACCCTGGGAAATGTGTTGATGGGTTTAATGAATCGTGAACGTGGACAAATGTAGTCCTGCCCTCCAGCAGAGCAAAGGGGGTTGCTTTTAAAACACTTGAACGTAGTAGAGAACATCAGTGTGGTGCCAACTTCATATGCCCTCTGTGTTATGCCTGGGCTATTTGTGTGAGTCAAGCAAATGCAGCGGATGAAAACGTGCGTGCGTGCGTTGAATGCCGCAAATGAGCAGACATGTATGCATGGATATGAATACATGTGCCTCGTTTGGATGCGATCATGGGCGGGTGGCCAGTTTAGGGGTTTGCCAGCCGAGGGATGATGCCTATTTCTCAATCAGGGACTCTTAAGATGGAAATGAGGGTGCGTTCCACAGCCTGGCATGCAGCTGTTGCATGGATGACCCAAATTGGGGACTGTGGCTTGGCTGTGCTCTGGGGAGGCTGCATGTAATGTGACCCACATGGTGATGATGATGGTGATGATGATGATGATGAATGTTGGGTATATAAGATATAGGCACGCCGTTGTTTCCCTATGTGCTCTAGTTGTGCTTTTGATGATGATAGTGAATGTAACATGAGGACAATAGGTCCAATGCCTCACCCAGATGAAGCTCATGATACAGTTTCACGTTGTGTTAGTGTGTTGTAACAGAAGACCAGGGTTACATGGCCTTTGTCGCTTCTGAGTCCTTTGTACTTCACTGTCTTTATTGTGGTGGTGGATCATGCTGATTATGCATGGCCCATAAAAAGGCGTCACGAAAAAAGCGTCTCTCAGTCTTGTTCTCGCTTTCTCACACTCCCACGCACACTTTACGCTTTTATTTTGGTCTTCTTAATAAACCGTTCTTCATACTCATATTTCATCCCTCCCTCTAGCTTCTTAAGGGTATGTGATTGTCTAATGTGTTTTCTGATAGCGTGAAGTGTAAACGTCTTTTTATACGGATGAGATGCTTTGTTGTTTTGTTGGTAATTGGGTGTTTGGGAATCTTCAAAACATGTTAAAGCGTTCCTCTGAAAATCTGGGATGGAACATGGAAGTGATACGATCCTTAGAAATTGGACACTGTTGGTTTTTCGATTGACAAACTGCTAGTCTATTGAATCAGTGCTAGACTAGTGAACTAGATTTTCAGTAAAAGGCAGTTGCAGAACCCATTTCTGTGATGTGATAGGGTTTTGTTGATTGTTACCAGGGTGTTGCTAAGGGGTTGCTTACTGGCCAAAGTCAAAAGTGTCCATCAAAAGTTTGGTCGCTCCTTCAAAGTAGATCTGTGGGATTATTTAGCCTGTTTTTTTAGACTATCAGGTAAAAACTTCTTTAAAATATAATATTACACATGACCATGTCTTGAAGATTGAGGGGGGAACAATTTTTCATAAAGCCTATAGAAACCGAACAACGAAGGATATTCTAGGTGTAATTCTTGTTGGGAAATAATAATTTTGAACTATTTGCAAATAACATTTGGGGTGTAATTATTGCAAGGGACTTGTCCCCTGCAATGTCTATGATGGTTATGGTCCTGATATTACACCTAGCCACATGATTTGAAGTATCATTGAGGTATCATGCAAACAAATCATATTCACCTGTGTATGTGATAACAAGGACCAGCCCATTTGAGAATAAATGGTTAAAATGTAATATTTCTAGCACTGAAAATGGATGCTATTTATTTAGGAGGTGCTTGCACGACACCATTTTCAACTAAAAACGTAATACTTTTTATGCCTTTTGCCCGTTCATTTACACAACAGCACTGTTTTGGGAGCCTGAAAATGCAAACTTTTGGGGGGAAAAAATTTGTAAACTACAAAAACGAACGTTTGAAGACGACGATGCGCATGCACATTACAGTATATAGGCGCGCAGTGTTTTTTTGACATCGCCAACTACTGGCCTGGCATGAAGTGTTTTTTTTGTTGTTGTTGTTGTTGTTGTTGTTGTCATTTTCATGGATCGTTTTGACAACGTTGTTGTCTGTGCACGAAAAATGCAAAGGAAAATCGGTAACACTTTAGAATAATGGTCATTAGTTAACATTAGTTAATGTATTAACTAACATGAACTAACCATGAGTAGTACATTTGTTACTGTATTTGTTCATCTTTGTTAACGTTAGTTAATATAAATCCAGCGGTTCATGGTTTGCTCATGTTAGTTCATAGTGCATTAACTAATGTTAACAAGATTTTAATAATGCATTAGTAAATGTTGAAATTAACATTAACAAAGATTAATAAACGCTTCATAAGTGCAGTTCATTATTAGTTAAAGGTCCCGTTTTTCCTGTTTTTTTGAAGCTTTGATTGTGTTTACAGTGTGCAATATAACATGTGTTCATGTTTCGCGTGTAAAAAACACACTCTACGAACGCAACACTTCCTCTTCTCCACGCGGGAGCAACAAGACCAGGCCCCCTTTTTTGCGTATTCTTGTGGGCGGAGGTTAGTCAACAAACTGTTCTACTGACGTCATTAAAGCAGGAAGTACAGGGATGTAGTCCAAACCAGCCGTTCACTGTAGGCTTTGAAAGGGAACTTCTCTTAAATAAAATCTCGCTTGGCATTGAACTTTGAGCTTTATAATTTTACAGGTATTATTTATGCTCTAACAGCAACATTACACACTAACTAAAGTTTGAAAAATGGGATCACGAAGAACAGGACCTAATGTTAACTAATGACCATTATTCTAAAGTGTTACCGGAAAATCTTTTCCGTTTTTAGTACATCGTTGTCGTGTAACATACCCTAATAGTCATCATGGAGAAACTAGTCTTGAGTAGAGATCAACCGATATGGGTTTTTCTATAACCGATGGCGATGTTTAGAGGTCAGGGTCAGCCGATTTAAACTCTTAAACTCGCTGTGCAGTCTCTCCTCCGTATCTTCATCCAGAAGGCGTGAAGAACACGGCGGCAGCGTAGGTAAACCCAGCATTGAGATGTTCATCATGGCGTCGAATAATATCCAGTACGTACATAAAAATGTATTTTGAATTTGATGTGAGTAGATGAAAACAATGGCTGGTAACATGCCTATCTGAGTGTGGTATAACCATCCTTGTATATAATCAGAATAATGAAAATTGAGTTTTCATGTAAACGTCTTACTGCGGTTAAGACCGTACTCTGATTCTGATTATTAGAAATAATCGCATTATTGGTGCACATGTAAACATATCATTGAAATGAACATGTAAAGGGTTTGTGGGGAAAGAGACACAATGGTGTAGAAATAAATTGAGTGTAAACGTGAGAAAATAAAGTAGCCAGCGTGTTTCTCACTCCAGAATCATGCATTGATTTGCAGAGTGATTGTTCATGCTGTCTTGTGTGTTTGTGGGTAAGGTAAGTGAGGCGGAGGAAACACATTGTTGCAGGCATTAATGTAACTTGACCTGTGCAAAGCTCCTCGCAGTGAGGCAGTGGGTTGTTATATGAGAATCAATGTCTCTTGTTCTCTTTGCAATGGGGTTCTTGTACATTCAGTAGGTCAAGGACATGATGGGGATACCGTTAATTTGTTGAAGAACAGCTGATGCTCTGCATACAATACAGACACCTCTGACTGGCTGCACACCCACTTGCTTTTCCTCCCACCACAAACTTTTCATACAAGCCTAGTCAGACAAACCGGATACAAAAGTCAGCGTTGTTCCATGTGTTGGTCTCTGCTCTGTCTTTGTTCTAGATGAAGACCGTCTTTCTCATGTAAGCCACAGAACGTCATTCACTATCTTCCTGATTACTTTTGAAATAACTTTTGGTTTTTGGTTGCAAGAATGAGTTGACTTATTGGTTCTTAGAAATTAGACACATTTTTACAGGGCGTTTATATGTGACGTATTTATGGGTGCCAAAACAAAACAACTGTCTAGCTACAAAAGAACGATACACTGTCAGCACAATAATTAAAATGGAACAAAATTTGCTTATTAAAAAATAGATTAAAAAAAACACATTTTATTTTATATTATGGAATTTTTATAGTTATTAAATGTTTTATATTATTTTTTATTGTTATATAATTATTATATTAAATATAAAAATCTATATTATTTGTATTTAAATATTTATTATTAGTGTATATGTTATATATTTATGTCTTATGAGCTACTGGTGGTAGTCAATCTAACTAATCGACTCATCCATTCTTGGTCGACCATTTATAAAATGTTATTAAATTATTATATTTGTTAAATGTATTATATTTTTTACTGTGTTATATATTTATTATAATAATTAATACTATAATGTATTATATAATTATATTTAAATGTTATTAATATTATTAGTGTGTTATATAATTATAAAATGTGTTATTTTAGTATGTTATAATTATTATATTCAATAGTTAAATATACTACATAATGTTATATAATTATATTTTATTATTATTATTATTATTAGTAGTAGTATATATGTTATATAATTAAAGTCTAATGAACTGCTGGCAATTAGTCACTAATCTCATCATAATATAATTTATACATTATGTATATATTATTCATGTGATTTATCATGGTGGTATTTTAAAAAAAGTTGACCTTTGTGATTTAATAATGTGGCTTCTTTAATGTCAGTCTCTTTTTTTCTATCTGTATTTTTATTAATCATATATTTTTGGTACAGGTATAAATAGTTGAGACCGTGATATGAAAGGTGTTTTTCAGCTCCTCTGAATAGTTCACATTCATGAAGTGGTTCACAGTTTTTGGACCCTGTTAGCAGTGCACATGTCTTCTAGAAAGGGCATGTTGCTTTTGGCAACCAGAATTCTCTCCATTTTTCTCTTCCTCATTGTGCCACTCTGGTTTTCTCTCTAATTCTCATTCTCAAGGATGCGACCCAGATCAGGTGCCATTACATTTTCTGTATTGACAGTGACCGTTCCAACTGTGATTATTCACACTTTTTTTTGTTCAGTTGTTATTGGAGGTGAGCACGGATTGTTCAGAACCTTCTCTTCTGCCTTCCTTAAAGAGGAAGTGGCGAACCTCACAGGAAATGACCTAATCAGAGAGGCCATTCATGTCCTTCTCGTCACTGTAATGACATCAGGTTGTGCTGCTGATTGTGATTCAGGACTTTGAGATTGACATTAAGCATTTGCCAAGTCATGCGGAAACTTCCCCAAATGGTTTTGTAATCTGCCGATGGCTATTTGAACAATGTTAACCTTTAAGGAAGAACAACCAGTTACCAAACACAGGAAGAGAGGTGTGTAATACAGGCCTAAATCAGGGCAAACTCTTTTGGTGTGTGATCTGGGTGTTATGAGAGGAAAACTATTGTAGCCTGTAGCCCTGGACCCTGCACCCCTCACAATGAAAGATATTTCAAACATGCAAAGAATGTACGTGTGTGTGTGTTTATTTGTGTGCTTGTTGTCATTTCCCTCAAGTCCCGGTTCGGTTTCCAGAACAAGGCTATTAACTAGAGATAGATCTAATCATTCTAATCAATTTGACTTATATCTTTAGCTGATTTTCAGACTTTTATACTTAATTGTTCATTAGTTGTTAAATACAGATAAAAGACACTTTTTGGTGTGTCTCTAAAGAATTATTATTATTTTGATGATGTTTCGATACTAATACTCCTCCTACTACTACTACTACTAAATAATAATAAAATACTAAATTGCTTTTTTAATCTGACATTCTGTCATTCTGACATGATTCTGGATAAATTGGAATTATTTAAATCTGCAGTCCGTAACTCTTTGTGGTTAAAAATTATCTTAAGTACATAACCAGCCAGTGTTTAAAACTCCTTACCTTAGCCCGATTCACAACGGTAAGCTTGTAATGATGTGTTATAATTTGAGTGCTACTGGTGGCTTTCCGCGGGAAATTTGAGTATGTCTTTGCGTCATTACGTCACGTCTGTATACATAAAGGAGGATTCCGGCTAGTAGTAGTATCGCATATGGGGATGCTGCAGGTGGCAGATCATTTATAGCCTTTTCTCACAGCAGCTGGAATAATTAAACGTATCATTTTGATGGTGGATTGTAATCCAGAAAGGTCCAAACAACAATCATCAGTGACAACTAGGCTTGCTACGATAGTCGGTGTTACCGATGTTCAGACTCCACGGCGGTTACATCACTTGCCCACCGTGGCACCGCCCACCGTCGTTTAGATTTTTTTTTTCTTTTTCGTCTGGCTCCGCTGACTGCGCGCGCGCCTCGTCCGCTTGGCACTCTGCGATGACGTCATTTTTGCAGCGCGTCGAGTATAAACAAGGCTTTACGGACGAACTGTCATCCATTCATGGCGTGCGTCTCAATCATAGACTGATCAATGCCTGATCAGTGCCCTGACTACTAAACGAGGGAGCTGATTGAGACGCACTCATGGCCTCACAGAGCGCGCATTTACAGACGAGCTTTCATTCACAGTGTGCGTGCACTGGCGCATTTTCAGTTCAGTTTTCAGTTGCGTTATGAAAGCCCAAGCGGTCGTGTGCATGTTACTTTTGGTTAGATAGAATTAGTGATTTAAAAGCCCCCGCCGGTGATACCGGAATTACCGGTGTTGTCACACGTCGATTAACTGGCGGGAAAATTTCCTCACCGTCACATCCCTAGTGACAACTGGAAATTCACCTGTAGTCAAAAGCAAAAGACTAGAAATCTACAGGTTACGCTAATACACACTAAATACACAGTCACGCAATGCTGATGTTGTTAACATGGACAATTTGAGAACAAAGTACAATAATAATCATTTGCACGGTTTGATGTGATATGAGCTAAGTGATAATTCGATTTAATCACCGTTGGTTGCGTGATTTATTGTAATGTTTTTTTTCTCCTCACAAAAGTGGCAGACATGTTACTTGTTCAGATGACATTTTCTGGTGAAAATTCTTATTTTGGTCATAATTCCAAGACAAAGAATCTGTAATTCCGAAGTACTGTATCCAGACCGGTGCGGTGACTGACAGCCACACAAACTCCTCAAAACATTATATTCATCCGCGCTGAGGAACCGTGTCGATGCACAACCCACATAAAGATTAAACAAATAACTGCAATTGCAGGTTTCAAACAGAGATGGCGACAAAGAGGCAACTTACAGACTGCAGATTTAAAATGCTTAATTGATCGGAATTAATTATTTATTTAAAAAAAAAAAACGGTTTGAATGAATGATTCAATGACTCACTCGTACATACTTCACTTGTTTAATTACTGGATGAACAGCGTTTTTAACAGCGAATGTCTCGAATGATTCAATAACAAATACATTTTTTAAGTCACTTGTCGCCACCGAGTGGCATAATGATATAATCGATACAATCTTAATTAAGAGCGCCATGTTACTTTCAAAAAGGGATGTTCTATTTTCATAGCCTACGTTGGCATTAGTGTTTATATCTGACCTATAAACTTGTATCCCAGCACATCTAATATGAATATTTGTTACACAGAAATAATGAAAAGACGGTTTGTGAAGCTGTTTTAAACATATTACAACGGCTCTCTCTGGCTCAGCGGCTGTACCAACGAGGATTTGAATGTTCCGGTGTGATTTTGTCAAAGGTTTAATAGACACAGGAGAAACGCTGTCATTTTAGGAATGAGATCGCGTGGGTGTTTGAATCGAGATCACAATCTTTTAACGATTAATCGTGCAGCTCTGATGAGTATCGTTCATGATAACGCAATATCTGTTGATCTCTTCTTAGAAACGTCCGTTTCTTAAACTAGTGCATGGCGCCAGCAAGGGCATGGGTTCATTGGTGTCTGCCCATTTAAGGCCCCATTTACACTGCATGGTTCAAGTGACCCAATTCCGATTTTTTCCCACTCATGTGGCACAGATCGGATATGACATGTGAACGTGTAAGCAGGAAAAAAAACGCATGAATTCCGATATCCTCAGATCGGACTCAGGCCTCACTCATATGTGATAATAAATCTGATATGATTCGGATACGTGCATTTGCGTCTGCCATGTAAGCGGTCAAATCGGATATTCCCCAGTAAATGCGAGTCGTACGTCATTGAAAAAGGGCGAATGTCGTCAACTCCGGTGGACAAACTGCGATTAAGGGCTCTCCTCTTTTTTTCTCTGCCTTATGAGAGCAATGTTTTGCTGACCTTTAGAGATAGTGCATATCACGCCGTTTTACTTCCTTTTCCGGGTCTGAACGTCTGGGGCTGTTTCGTCAGTGTATAGTGTAAATGCAAATATCGGATACGGGTCACTTTTAAAAGATGATGTAAGTTGGTCGTCAAAAAAATCGGATATAGTCACCAAATCGGATTTGTGCATCAAGACCTGCAGTGTAAATGCGGCCTAAATGTATCAGTACATTTAGCATGTAATGTGAGTGTATGTTTCTTGTCTGTGTGTGTGTGAGCCTGTTCCTGGTTCTGTACTCTCTCTAACCAAACTCCACATACTGAAAGGTTTCTTTGTATACTGCCGGACTGAGCCAGACTGCTTCTACATCCCACAAACACACACACACACACAACACACACAAAATTCCTACAGTACCATCCAGTGCCCATCTCACATTTGGTCCAACTGTGCTACATTTGCTCTCTGCGCCATATAGTGGCCTACTTTCCTCCGTGGTCATCGCTTTGACACCATTTGTGCCATGTGTGTCAGTCTGTATGTGTGTTATGCTCTGATTGGCAGATAATCTCTTTGAATCTGCATCAGCCTTTCACACAGGACACAGGGCTGCTGGCTGAGGAGGATATTATATGCAACATTGCTAACATTGTTCTACATTACATAGAAATACTAAACCATAATAGTGAGCCTTTAAAATATAAATTATGTTTATATTATATTACATCTTTGAGGTCAGTGAATGATAGGCAAACATTTGGAGTTCCTACCAACTTAACTGTCTATCATGGACTACGTGACTTCCCGACTACTTAAAATTTGGTTGACTAAGCCTCTTCTCATCGACTAACATTTAGTTGACTATTAGGGGACAACCCTAGTAAGGAGCAAGGACACTGGCTCACTACACATTGGGACATTGATGACTCCGTTTCGGGTGATATGATAGAGGAGCATTGTACAACATCACTACAGGTATTTATGAACAGCAGCAAAACTGGTATCTTTCTGACATTTCTTTTTTAATGTTATTTAAAGTACAGTATGATAAATACTTTGCTTGTTACATACGTGTAACATTTCAGCCGTAAATAATTTAGAAATGGTTGGCGTGCACAATATATCGGCCACCATAAATGTTAGTTTTTCGCCCGATAAGAGAATTTGGCCATTAAATTAAAGTTGTTAAATAATGGATTATCCTTCAGCTGAGACACTTCAGAAGCACGCTGTTCGCCATGGTTTTGCATTGCTTAAAATATGATTGAAAAATACAGTTAAAGGTGCACTGTGTAAATTTTAGCGGCGTCTAGTGGTGAGGTTGCGAATTGCAACCGCTCACCCCTCCCTTTCGAAGCACATAGAGAAGCTACGGTGGCCGACACAGGACAAAGATGTCGTCGTCTGAGTCAGCAGAGAGTGACTAGCGCTCTGTAGAGCAGTTTGTCTGTTTAGGGCTACTGCAGAGCCATAGAGAGAGAGAGTTGCGACAACGGAAGTTCAAAACGCTTGATAGTCACGTGATTCATGTAGACCTCGAATAGTTCCAGGAAGTGCTTTGATGGGCAATTCAAATTGATAGTCACAGTGATAGAACTGCGATTTTTGGTAAATAATAGTCAATAAATGCATTGATTTTCAATAATTTTATTACACATCGACATGTGTATGTAGCATGAGTATGTTGTTACAGCGATGTTGTTTTTAAAATATAATTTTTTTTAATGATGAATAATCTACACAAGCAGGCTTTAATGTACAAGTTATTTTGATTAAGATGTGCTGATCATTTAAAATCTTACTGATTAAACGTCTTACCTTTTCAGTGTTTCCCCTAGAATTTTTTCCAGCAGCGGTGCTGTTACGTGCCGGAGGTTGTTACCAAGCCGCTCGTCGGGGGGGTCCGGGGGCATGCACCTCCGGAATAAATAAAAAATTAAAATAAACCATGACTTCTGGCAAGTTTTGTGGATAGAAATAGAAATAGACATTTTGAACATTAAAATCCAAATTAAGCTTTTCATTAGTTTAAAAGGTGACTATCTTATAGCCTATTTTACTTCAATAACCTGCAGGGACGTGCAGAAAGTTCCTAAGGGGCAAGGGCTCAAATGTAAGAAAGGGGCAATATGTAAAAAAACCCAACAAAAAACCCCATAGTGTTTGGATACTATTTTATGTTTTTGCAAAAAGTCTCATGCTTATCAAGCCTGCATTTATTTAATCAAAAATACCAGAAAAAACAGTAGCCTAATATTGGGAAATATTATTACATGATGTTTTTTTTTTACCTTAAAGCTACACTATGTAACTTTTCCGTCCACTAGAGGTCGCCTGTTCAAAACAAAGGCGTAGTTTGATGACGGCACGTTTGAGCGCAGAATCTCGGGACATGTGGTCTTCACCTCACAGCCGGTGGAAAACAGTCAGGATAGGACTCGGGCAGAAATCATGTTCATGGATGCGATTATTGACATTACTGTAGTCTGAAGCAGAGCAGGAGCGAGTGTTGTGGAGCTGAGCAAGGCCGCAGGAGTGATTGAAGAGCGGGACTGTTATTATGGCATAGTCGCTGGCGGGACTTTTATTATGACACGGTTGCCGGCGCTACTTCCTCTTTTCCAGTCATGAGTCTGAGGTAACGCAACTCTGTTTATCGTATTAGATATATCTGAGTGTGTTGAAAAGGAAGTTATGACGTTCGCTCGGCGGCTGCTATGACACTTGTTCACACTGCAGTGAGAGTAAAGTGTTTCACTGAATAAAACCGGAGACCGAGGGTGACGCAGATATGACGCAATCGACAGGCGACTCCCTCACAAGCATAGCTCACACGTCCCGGTTCCTTGGTTAAAATAGCAATTTTCTCACGATTTACAAATAGTTTAGAACAGTTGGGATATTCTAAGTACTCAACTGAACAAAATATATAACACTGGCCTAGTGGTTTCTGGATATTTTACTGCAAAAATCCTACATAGTTCACCTTTAAGTTTTTATTAATCAAATATATTGTTGTTTTGATTCACATTATGGCTCAATCGTCACCAAGTTTATTAGATGCTGCCCCTTTAAGACGCAGATCTAAAATCATTCTCCCCTTTACGCCCATTTAAGCTAAACTGTGTTTAAGTGAATACTCTCCAAGCCTGTCATTTTGACATATAGGCTATTTTGTTGTGTATTTGATGGTTTAGTCGCGCACACGAAGCATATGTGCAATTCGGTCCGTTTCGCAGCGTGCGTACACACACACACACACACACACACACACACACACACACGCCTGCCTTGAACTTGGAAACAGCGTCTGTTGCGCGGATTATTGTGCTTTTCATTTAATCAAACACGTTCTGCAATTTAGCCAAAGTGGAGAGTGCATTTGCCAACAATCACGGATTGTGCTGAATCTGACGTTAAATGCATGTTTGAGGAGAAATGACAGCGCGCGCTGTGAAGGGAAGGAAGTTGTGCTAGACGATGCGCGAGCATAGTTTATAATAGTTTTACCTCATATCTTCTTTTTTTAATCCTTGGAAGCGAAAAAAAGATTAATATCACAGCCCTGTGATATTGTGAAAGTGTAAGCAGACTACATTTTTGTTTAGTTCTCTGGCCATCGTCAATCTCTTTCTCTCTCCTTTACAGTGTGTAAGTGAATGTCGTGATATTACTGATCATGTGAAGATTTTGCAGTGGCGCTGAAAATCCAGCGGCGGCGCTGCGCCGCTGTGAATACATTGTAGGGGAAACACTGCTTTTAAAATTGCATCACAAACGGTCTGTTCTGCCACGTGTCTCCACGAGCCGCCATTGCTGTAAAAAAAAAACGTTCCATTGGAGTCTATGGAGTTGTCGCAACTCTCTCTCTCTATGGCTCTGGGCTACTGTAGAAACATGGCGGCGCAAAATGGCGACTTCACTGTAAGGGGACCCGTGGCTCATTCTAAAGTAATAAAAACATAACGCTTCATTATGAAAGGTCTTTATGCTCCACTGAAAACATAGTTGTGTATATTATATTGCATGTCTGTCAATAGATCCTCATAAATATTACACACTGCACCTTTAAATGCAACATGGTTATAATCGTGTGCTTGGGAAATGGCTTCTAATGGTGAGACTTTAGTTTTTGTAATCAGGCTCTGTCATAAGTTCAATTTTGCCTTTTGAGACTCCTGCACTCTGTTTCATTCGCAAGAACGTGTCCTGTGTGAACGGCTCCCCAAGGACGCAGTTCCAGAACTCTCTGTTCGAGTGAGAGTGTGTCTTTTGAGACTTCTTTCATCCTACCTTTAAAATATTTATGGCGAGGCACATCGATAGGGAACAGACACTTTGGTGTCACTCACATTCAACTGAAGGAGTCTGTGTTGTTGCCCACAGTGATCTCACTGCGTCTCACATGGTGTTTACATTCCAGCGTCTCTAAGCGACAGCTGATCGTCACAGATCCCTGCACTCGTCTTTTTTTTCTCATTTTTCTGCAGTCAAGCACACTTTGTACTTTCGGATGGAGGTTGATAAAGTTACCTGGAGTTTGTCATCTGTGAGTCAGAGTTCATTTTTTACTGTTATGAATGATTGTGCGCCATCTGTGATCTCATACGTCTCATGTTTGAATAAAGAAAATGTTATTTTAAATCCGTGTTAAAGAAATGTTCCGGTTTTTAATACTACATTCTGTCACGGAAAATAATGTCTATGTGGCTAGGAAGTGCTTATTGATTTATCATTTTATTTGATATCCTATTTGTCCATGACGCTACAGAGGACAAGTGATTTGGAGAATCGATAGATAATTCTATTTAGTGAATGTTAGTTTAGTATCATAGAAACATTCAAAATATGAATCAAAATTATATTTTTATATTTGCTGTTGTAATTTGGGTGTTTTTTGTCACGTTTAATAGTTTTTTTTTGTTTTTTAATGTGTCTAATGTCATTCAGTTTTAGTAATTTTAGTACATCAAGGTAAACTAAATGAAAATGAGAGATGTTGCCTTGGGAACTAGCTGAAATAGTTTTAAATGTCTTAAATACTTGTTTATTTAATTTGAAGTGCTTTCTTTTTATGGTTTTAGTTTCAGAATAAGTTAATTATAGCTTAGTTAATTACAACATTGGTTCTATTTATTAAACTTTTGCTATTTGAGTTGTGAATAACTGTTTAAATGGATAAACTTATAATTCAATTCAATTCAATTCAAATTTATTTGTATAGCGCTTTTCACAATACACATTGTTTCAAAGCAGCTTCACAGAAAGTGCATTTCATAAATGTACATTGAAAAATGTTAGAAAGAGAATGTTAAAGAAAAATGTTAGGATAAGTTAATCAATCATGTATTATTTTAGGCCATAACAACGCTGGCGTTGAGTCGTCTCTTCACAGGCGTCGAGTCGTCTCATCACAGGAGCATCTGAAGTCTCCATGAGAGGCTGGATACAAACTGGAGCTGACGAACTAGTTACCTCGGGACTAGTGTCCCGAGATAACAACAGAAAAGCAGATGGGAAATAATTAGCATAGCTGCTGTTCAGAATATTAATGCTGTTGGTGCGATTTAACTGTAGTATAAAACGTATTTATAATGTGAATGCTTGGCTAAAGAGATGCGTCTTTAATCTAGTTTTAAACTGGGACAGCGAGTCTGAACCTCAAACAATATCCGGAAGACTATTCCAGAGTTTAGGAGCTAAATGTGAAAATGCCCTCCCTCCTTTAGTGGACTTAGATATCCTAGGAATGACCAGAAGCCTCGAGTTTAGTGATCTTAAAGAGCGCGATGGATTGTAGGGCGATAAAAGATCCATTAAATACACTGGAGCTAAACCATTTAGGGCTTTATAGGTCAGTAGCAATACTTTGTAATTGATACGGAACTTAATAGGTAACCAGTGTAGAGATGATAAAATTGGTGTTATATGATCATATTTTCTTGACCTAGTAAGAACTCTAGCAGCTGCGTTTTGGACTAACTGTAGCTTGTTTATTGATGATGCAGGACAACCAGCTAATAAAGCATTACAGTAATCTAATCTATAAAATCTATATATATATTTTTTTTTAATCTATCACAAAGTTAAAAACTTTTCTTTGGGAAAAGAATGCATGCTTAACTTGTGGTAAACCTGAAAAAAATAATAATCCTTTTAATTTCCCCCTCTTATTTTTAATATCTCAATCCCATAATTCCCTCTTTGTGCAAGGCATTTTAAAGCATATTCCGTTTACCCTGGGCTGTCCTCACAGTTCGATCAAAGTAGTTCATTTTTGTTTTATTCCTCAGGTCTTGGGTGATTTAGCTGATGTCTGGAAATATCTGTGCACATGATCTGTCATAGGAACAGGCAGGGCTGTGGGGGTTTTAGCACAGCACTGTGTTGTGCAGAGTCAAACCGAAACACAGCTCATATCAGGACCCTAGTGTGTGACATGAGATGGACAGCCTGTCATTAAGGTGCCTTGTGAACACTGGTTAGTATCAAATCCAAAGCTAGTTAGCACTGTGGGTTGTAAAGTAGGCTGTTGTGGGTAAAAGAGTAGGTCAGTTGATACAGATCAACCCTCCATTAGTGGGTCAGTCAGTCAGTGTGGGTCACACTTGAAATGTGTGCATTTCCTATTGAAACTGGAAATTGAGGTGTGACAACAAAGCTCTCATAACCATTATTTGTTATGCTTTTGGTACTTTGCTTGTCATTTTAGAGAGAATTTGATTGGACAAAAGCTGTACTACAAGATGAGTTATGAATATTTGCTGTCCGTTTTCCCCAAATAAGAAAGACCGCACATTTTAAATATACGTAGGCTATCGAAAAGTTAAAGGCCGCCTGCAGTCAATAATTGTGTCCCTTAAAACTTTAAAATTACATGTTTTCCTTTCTTCTTTTAGGATAGATGGACCCATGAATATGTCAATTGACCGCGTGGAAAAAAACATCAACATACACACTTTTTCTGGTTATTAATTGAGAGCAGGAGAAGGGAATGATTAACTTTGAGCCAGATGGGCGTTAAACTCTCTGTCCAAAGTTTGGTTGGGTTACATCACCTGCTGAAGCAGCTTGCGCATTGCGGTGCCCCATTCCACATAAACCGACCTACTTTTTTATCCCGCATGCCCTGATTTTTCCCGGTTCCTTATTTATAGCCTCAAACCAATATGTGTTGGTATTTATTTTTTTCAGCTTTATATTTATTTATAGTTGCATATTATTGATATACTCAGAACGTTAGGCCTAAGGATGTAGCGAAATCCTTTTTGGCAGTACGTAACAATACCCAGAGGGCCAAGCAACCTCACCACATGCTTTTGTTGCCCCTATTGTGGTGTTTGTTTGTGATTCTGCTGTGGGGACAATGACAGGAAGTTCGCGGCCGTCATGCCTTCACGCCGTTAAAGAGGATCGTGGGATTAGCAGCCAGTCAGGTGTCAGGACGGTCAGCCACAGATAAACAGCCGCCCTATATCTGGAGTCTCTCAATATCATCTGAGATGAAAGTGCCAAATGTGCACTTCCTGTTGCAGAGGTGTTGATCTTGACCTCTGCGTCTTTCAGTGTATTTTGCTGAAAGGTTTGTTGTGGCAGATGCTGGGCTGATAGAGTGGTGAAGTGACACATCTGGGTGATGGAGGGAAGATGGCCTGTGCTACGGGCTAAAAATATAGGGCTAAGTGGAGTAATGGAGCATCTCGGGCGGAGAGAGAGACTGAATGTGGGACATTGCAGATGCTTCTGGGACACGGAGGGACGGGTGTTCTTATTCATTGACCTGTTAGTACTCGCCCTCCTTAAACTACTTCATCGCTCACCAGTTTAATAACCAAAATGGTAGTACTATTACAGATACGATACACATGACGTTTAATATGATGATTCACTTAATTTTTTTGTCCAGTAAAAGGTCTCATACAAGTGTTTTTGACAGCCCTAATTCATGTAAGAGTTTCTGCTTATTTAGATGACCTGCTTCTGGATTATTTGAGTTGTTGGATGTATGAATGAATGCACACATAAATACATAAAAAATATATTTATTCAAGAAGCAATAGCCATGCAATATGGTGAGGGATAAGCAATAGCTATATATTGATTTATCATGCTTTGTTTGGACACATACCTTGGTAAAGCCATGTTTTTTTTTTTATGCAAACTTATTTAATTGCTTATATTTCATGGTTATACCACAATCATGACAGGACCTAGATCATGACAATACTTTTTTCGAACATGTATTATGGTTATGCATGCATGTGCTTTTAAAGATGTACCATGGTAATTTTTTTTAAACTATACCTTGATCTATTAATTGAATATCAATAATTCTACCCCATTTTTGATACCATGGGGGACAACTGCCATATTGATATTTTTTATATTATTGCATACCTTTTTTTGTCCATCCATTGAAATTGTAGGCAATCAATATTTTCAAGCTTCAAAAAGTTCATGACGCATCGTAACAGTAAACCATGTGAATGGATCGGTAAAAATCCAAGTCTTCTGAAGAGAGACAATTGCTTTTTGATGAACAGATTTTCATTTAGGTTTAGGCACCAAAGACGATAACTATTTTCTCACTCAATGTATTTGTGTTTTGTATCAGTGAGGTCATTTTATTGTGCAGTAGCACACAGCACAAAGATGATTTCAAACTTTGATTAAATCTTTTTTTTTACAAACAATAGCGCAAATAAATAAAATGCAATAAAGATACAAATGAAATAAACAATGCTTTAAGTTTTTCAGGTAGGTCTAACGATAGTATTTAGGTATAGAAATACTATAGAAATTGAACAAATTAATCAAATGTAAAATAACACTGGATCGTCTTCATTGTAAAAAATTTAAAACAGAATAATCGATGCAATTAAAGCTACAGAAGTTATTCAGTCAAGAGCAGTGAGTAATTTCCCTTTTTCTTTTGTTCTTTGCTTAACATTAATGACCGAGACATCAGCTGGTATTTATGCTGCTGTCACTTTAAGAGTGAATGCACGGATCCAATATACTGTTACACATGCGTTTTCTTTCCCAACTGTTTACATTCACTTTAGACATAACTTACTGTTTAGTTGAATACTTGCCAAGATGGGCCTTTTGACAGAATTGTGTGTGTGTATTTGAAGCGCAGTAAGCCGCAGAAAAGAACTCAACTCACGTCTTGCGAGCTGTTTGAGAGGCGGCTTTATGTGTGTATGCGTTGGGTGTGAGCGTGAAACCTGTGGAAATGAGTAAAATGATGTGCAATCATAAACTGAAATAAATTTTTGGAAATGCGCCATTATTTATTTATGTAAGCATACCATAGGAATTAAATTGGATGTTGTGAAGTAGCTTGGAGTACTGTTCAAATACCTCAGGTATGAATATGTAATCAACACCATGGTATTCCCATCTGTATGTGCTAGTTTCAAACTTTCATCCTTGTTGGTCATGTGGTCACTGACTGTAATGTCAGTCTGACCTTACATTGACACGTGTGTGTGTATCAGAGATGGAGAACAGGCAGTTCCCTGCTGGAGTCAGTGCTGCTCGGTGCTTCATTCGTCATGGGGGATTGTGTGTGATCATCCTCTTATCTCTTGCAGACACAAGCACGTGCAGACACGCACTTATGAGCATAATAAGAACATGGCAGCACTTTCTAGACTGCTGTGAGTGGATGTTAGGGGAAGCCTGTGTGTATTTTCATTCATGTTTGTGTACACACTCTCCTATATTTGCCTAGTAGTCATAAGTTAGTGTACAGTACGAAAAAACAAGACATTTTATGATGTTTGTACTCTGAACATGCCATGTGATGCTTACTCTGAATTATTATTGGATGGTTGCGTAGTTGATCTGGATGGCTAGAGATGCTTCCAGGAGTTTGTTGACGTGAAAAAGATCACTCTTAAGGCGATAACTATAATGATGAAGATATATCTTTATATATATAAAAGAATAGCAGAGTTCACACCACAACTATAACAATAATGGCACAGAGAAAAGATATAATTGAAATAGCTTTCAGAATGAATTTTAAAACATGAATGATAAAAACAAAACACTGACAGCCAATCAGAATCCACCAGACTTTAAAGAGCACAGATGACAAAACTGCAGCGTGCTTCGAATAAACAGAACAATACCGTCCGCTGGTGTGGATGCTAATATAGTTATTTTTATAGTTATCGTTCTTGGTGACAACGGCCTTTAGTCATACCTGAGGAATAGGACTGGGTAAATAATGAAATTGAAATCTTTCCCACACTGTTATTCAGTGGTGGCACAGAGTCACAGAAAAAGTCCTGCAGCAGAGATGTTTTGATTTTAGAGATCGTATGTGTTTGTGTTTACTTTAGGCTGACAGACGGCATTATCTGTGTATCGCCACATTCCTGTCTCAGGGATTTTTGCTTGTGTTTGTGTGAGAAAAGAAGCGTCCGGAATGGAGGATGGTACTTCGCACAGAGATGCTGTTGTGACTCTTAATGATTGTGTTTGTTTTTCTCTTCTGATTTCTGACTTGAGAGTAATTAAGTTTGCGTGCTGAAGATCTTCTGATGACATTTAAATTCGGGAAGGTGTTTGAGCTTCTGGAGAGAGCCGAGGCCAGTGATGCGCAGACTTTGAGAAGACGTCTGTGTCTGGACCCCTGTCTCAATGACAAATTAATCTTGATTTGTGTCCCGATGAATGGCTTGCTTTGAGATTTGCCAGCTGAATATTTTAGTGTTTGTGTCGATGCGAGTGAGTTTATTTAAGATCAGCATAATCCATTGGGGTTGATGCTGTAAGCTGACTAATGCGCTTGAGTCTTTGTGCGTTTAATTTAATACACTGTGACTCGGCATATTACGTTTCAGTATTAAATGGACCTCAATATCATGATTAAATACTCAGGCATTGTCAATAAATAATCTAATTAATTATACAGATATATTGTGTGTACTGCACACATTTATTTGGCTAATTTGGCAAAATCCATGGCTTCAAAATGTAAAAAATAAATAAATAATAATAATTGCACACTCTTAAAAATAAATGTTCTTAAATGGTTCTTTGGCGGGGTGAATGGTTCTTTGAAGAACCTTTAATATCCAAAGAACCTTTTCATTTCACATAAGGTTCTTTGTAGCACAGAAAGGTTCTTTAGACTATAAAATGGTTAGAAAAAAATGGTTCTTTAAAGAACCTTTCACAAAATGGTTCTTCAGGGAAACAAAAATGGTTCTTCTATGGCATCACTGTGAAAACCCCTTTTTTATGTTCTTCCTGGCACCTTTATTTTTAAGGGTGTACGTCTACCGTTCAGTAACAGTTTGTGGTCGGTAATATGTTTTTGTTTTTTTATAGGAAGCCTTTTATGCTCACTAAGGCTGCATTTATTTGATCAAAAGTACAGTAAAAACTGTAATATTGTGAAATAATAAAATTTTAAATAACTTTTTTATTTTAATATATTATACGATATAATTTATTCCTGTAAACAAAGCTGCATTTTCAGGATCATTACTCCCGTATTCAGTCGTGTCACATGATCTTTCAGAAATCATTCTAATATGCCGATATGGTGCTCATGAAACATTTCCTATTATCAATGTTGAAAACAGTTGTGCTGCTTAATATTTTTGTGAAAACCATGATGCATTTTTTGCAGGATTCAATTGACTGTTTAAAAGATCAGTATTTATTTGAACTAAAAATTATTTGTAACATTTAACATGTCTTTTATTGTCATTCGTTCTCAATAAAACTTAAAATCTTAGGCCCAATCTTTACAGCTGCTTTTAAGATGTGTTTTGGTCGATCGGATCAGACGAGGGAGACGCATTCCCGTTTACACCAGGTGTTTTAATCCGTCTCTTTTGTCCACTTTCGACCACTTCTGTCCTTATTTCTTCAAAGGGAGGGTCTATCCACAGTGGATTATGTTGATTTTAAATAAACTCACTTTTTTAGATCTTTCGATCTAACATACACAATTTACAAAGGAGCTTGAAAGAAGACGACTGAAAAACATATGGAGAGCAGCAAGACCACGGCGAACGCTGTGAGTGTGTTCGAAATCAGGAATGGAGAGAGAACATTGTGCTTGGTATGTTTTTCGTCTTCAAACCAAACTTGGGTCTTCAGCCGACAAAGTTGAAGTCCCGTCTGGATAGCGTGTTTCTCGTAATGTTTCCGCATTAGGTCAGTAGGTGGAAGTTAGCCGGTCTTTTGTAGGTGTCGAACACATTCGAATGTGTATTTTCGACTACCGCTGGAAGTGGTCGAAAGTGGACAAGCTCTAAATGTTTTAAACCCCTTTACACCTGTATTTAGCGTCGTCAACTTGTTTCGATCCACCAAAACACATCTTAATACCAGGTGTAAACAGGGCCTTATTGATCCCAAACTTTTGAACTAGTTTCTGAAGGTAATTCTTTCGATTTTAAATTCATATGCAATCTTAAGTCCATAAAGTCTGATTACGTGAACACCAACCATACCTGAACGAAGCTATGGGAAGCCATATTACGTGGTTAATTTATGTTCACCAGCACTTTTCTCACGCACAAACACAGAGATGCATCTTTAGCCTTTGTCATTGTGACCTGCAGGCAGTCCTCTGTATGAATGCATTTATTCCGTTCATCTTCCCATCAGTCATCACACAAACCATTGGGCTTTACATGCTTTTGGTTTGCTGCTGGGGGGCGAGAGTGATTTTGAAGAGCGTGCTAATGACACAGTGAAGTGCTTTAAGCGTCGTCGAGTGGACGGGCAGATGAAAGAACCTCAGGACTGCCAGATCTGTCCATTTCTATGGCTCTAATTACGTTACGCTATGTAAACGCCGGTGATGATGCATCTTTGATGTCCTGTGTCGGATAGAGGGCAGATGTGCTAATGCACGCAAACACGTCAACAGGCCTCGATACCTTTCTAGAGCCTTGCTTTCAGAGGTGAAGTTCACATTTATTTTGGTTGCCGACAGCTGGCTTTCTCCTGGTATTATAGACCTGCTTGATTCAAACGGGTGGTTATGAAGCCACTTGTACAGTCATGCGTGTAATATGCCTAATTTCACTCGCTGTTAAGCTTGCTAGCTGTCTCTCTTTATCTTTCTCTCTCTCTCGTGTTTGCCCTTTTTTGTCGTTTTAGTCTCACTTGCCTGCAGTTTGGCGCAGACGAGCAGAGTTGCCGTGGAGATCTCATGCTTTGTAGTCAAACACAAAGACATCATTCTGCTTCTTCTATGTCTTTCTCTCTCTCTGTCGCTCTCTTCTGTTTTGTGCTCGCTCACCCACTCCGTCACCCGCTCCATCTTTCTCTCTCTCTCTCTCTCTGTCTCTGTCTCTCTGTCTTTGGGCGTGCGAAGGGGTAAATTACAGATTCTGATCTGTGAGAAAGAAGATGCTGAGAAGTCCCAGGAAAGACTGTTGCCATGGCAATGGGAATGGACTTTTTGTTTGTGTGTATGTGGGAAGAGATAGAAAGAGAATCGAAAATACCAATCTTGCCCGAGATTCCTCCAGCATTCATTTGAAGATTTGAGCTGTGCTTTCCGTACTTCCCTTTTTAAATATGAGTGATATAAAGGTAAACATTTTCGGTAGATTTTGGAGGGGGTGTAATATGAATGTAGATCATTTATGATGAATTTTAGGGATTTTCTAAGCTTATCAGTATGAACAAATATTGATGTTTATTTTTTTTTTTTTTTAATTATCAGTCTGATATTGAATGCAAATAATATCAGTTTTTACGGAAATTACTTTTAAAATATTTTAAGTTAAAATGACAGACTAACTATTTTCATAGCTATTATTTTTGTGTACCAAAATGCATAAGTATTTTTTCACATAATTTTACATTTTGAAAACGACCTACAGTAAAAGATCCAAATGATATTTACCTTTTTTAAAGGATTCTTTGATAAATATTAAGTTCAAAAGAGCAGCATTTATTTAAAAAAGAAATATTTTGTAACATTATCAATGTCTTTTACTGCCACTTTTGATTAATTTAATGAATCCTTGCTCAATAAAAGCATTACATTTATTTAAAAAAAATAGCACTTAAAATCCACACAATATTTGAAAGCTCAAAAGTGAAACTGACAAAATGATCTAGCTCGATTTACAATGCAGGTGTTTTGAGTGGAGTCCAATTGCTTAGAAAAGTAAAACTCTCTTCAATAAGCAGTTTGATTTGAGGTAGGGCTGTTACTGCAATGTCATCATGGCCAAAAGAATTCACAATAATAGCCCCGTTTCCACCGAAATTACCCGGGAGCAATTTGTCCCAGGAACTCTTTTTTCCCTCAGACCTGCTGCTGTCTTTGTTTCCATCGCAGTCTTAAGTACTGTGAAGATTAGTCAGGTGACGTAGGACTGCGCGCGACTTTCCAGAGCCCACTGGATTTCGTCCTCCGCAAAATAAACGTAATAAAGCCTGAACCTCGTCGTCGGTCCATCTGTCTTATTTTTTAAACTCCATTGTTGATTTGAATAGCAAACAACTCTTACTGCACTCACCACAACTGACTTTTAGGTTGAAGTAAAATGCTGCATGAGCTCAACCAATCAGCATGTTCAGCACCCAAGTCCCACCCCCAAAAATTCAGGAACTTTGAAAAAGTACTACCTCGTGAACAGGGCCATTTTGAGGGGGAAATCTTTACCCGGAACTTTATTTAGACCCTGGTTCCTGCGATCGAAACACACAGATTACTAGGGCAGCAGACAGCAGACAGCATGAGACAGCAAGGAGTTGTTTTTCGCAAGTTATTGCATTTAATAACTCTCTTTAACATCAAACAAGTCACAAGTAACAGTCATGTGCTCAGTCTATTCACTGCTATATGCATCAACCTAAAACGTATACTTTTCACAATGTTGAAGTAGCCTATTAAAATCATTCAGACATTGCGTGTCCTTGCGATATGCAAATTGCGATTATGTACATTTGCGATATTTCGATAATTTTGAAAGTCCCTTGTTCCTGGGGAAAGTTCCCGCGGTGGAAATGCGGCTAATGATATATTGCGATATCTATAGAAATCTTGAAAAAATAACTAATGCTATAAGTCAAATAGAAATGAAAAATAAATTATATTATTTTATAGTATTCTATACACTTCAATTGGAATTGCATTATAAAGAACACAGATAAACCACAGTACGATTGCATTGGTGTGTTCATTCTCTTCATGTTTAATCAGTCGAAATGTCTCTGTGTTTTATTCAGCTACAGCAATCGCTGGATGTATCTGTCCATATTAGGGATTTCCTGGAACTTTACTCATGTTTACTTTACTCAAATTACTCATGAGTCTCACTTGTGGACAGAGAATGAATGAAACATAAATTACATGTTAGAGTTTAGCGCTCTATAATGCTCACATCTCCCTATTTTGGGTACAAATAGAAAAAAAACCACTGCGCTCTAATGACATTTGAAGTAAATGTGCGATAATCCATACGTTTTTATCCGAATGAGGGATATAAATATAATAAAATAAAGCGCGGCATCAGCAGTTAATAGGTTAATGTAACATTTTTCCATTTCAGGACTAGCAAAATAATACAAACTTACTCTCTCTGTATGGTGGCCAAATCTGCAAGATAACAGAGGCGAAGGTGGGTGAAGAGATTGGTGGTTTTGCCCCCTTTTTACTGTTTATCGGCAAGTCTAGGGTGACATTTTTGCGGAATCCAAAAAACTCCTATGCTGGTGGGCTAACTTTCCTGGAGTGCGGGTAGAGTGTCTCGTCTGTCATATCCGTCGCCATGCTTTTGGGCACCAGCGTTAAGGTGCAATACTGCCACCTACTGTACGCTGGGACGTCAAACAGATACTGGCGCTAGACAATTTCCGTGTCATATTATCATGTGGACTATTCATTTGAAATATCATGGTTATCGACAGTAACGGTATATGCGACACCCCTAAGTAACAGGATAAAGATATTTAATTTTTAAAATATCACGGTTATCGTCAAGGTAGGTTTAATGTATTTATGTATCGTAGTGCATCTGTTTAGCTGGCTAACACAGTTTCTGTCTCTCCAGGCTGTGTTTAATTAGCCTGCTGTTTAATGCCTCTGGCTCTTGGCTGGTGTGATGTTTGATGTCAGGCCTTCCTGCTCTAATTATGCTCGGTCTATGGTGCCACCCGTCTGCAGGGGTCGTCCCAGAATTCAGCTGAGGCTGAGGGCAGCAGTCCTGTGTGCTGGTGTTTTGTTTCTGTGTTATTGGGTAAAAAATGTGTTTATATTTGCAAGCTCTGCAGGTTTCTGTGAGTGCTTGTGTTTGTGCCACTGTGAGTTTGGGATGTATTATGTTCTTCCTTGCCTCCCCCAGCCCATATGAGGCACATGAGGGTTTTGTTATGGTGTGGGTAATGCACCCTCTCATTGCCACACAAAGACCCCTTATCTCTCAAGAGGAGCGTGTACAGAGGAGGTGGGCTAATCCTGGCCCGGGGGATGTAAACAGATTCTCTCCCGGCGTTTGATTCACACACTCGCTTATGATTGGACGACTGTAAAGCTACTCATATGGAGACACACAGAAAGATGAAAAGTGCAAAAGAGACAATGGCAGAACGGCAGTGGCCAGTTGCATAAACTGCTTAGACTAGTCTTAAAAGTTAGTCATCTAAATATTATCTTCAAGACTGGTCATAAGTAATTTACATAAAAAGGTAGATTGGTATAATCTGAATTGGAAAAGTAAGACTGATTGCCCCTTTGTATATGTCTATTTGTTCAAACTAGTTCTTAAGAGACAGTCTTAATGTGGCTAAGTTTATGCTAATGTCCACAGATTTGTAGATTTAGCCGTTTCTGACATGCTGTGCTTTACTAATGGATTCTTTTGTCTCTATGTAGATCTTGAACTTGCTATTTATATTATTAATGTTTGCCAAGTCAAGCATTCCTATTTTTATAGCTTTTCATTTGGACTAAAAAATAACTGACTGAGAATAGACTAATTATTGCTTTAGTCTGACTATTAAAGTTCATGTAAATGAGATGAATACTTTGGTTCAGCAAGGACACATTAAGTTGATCAAAAGTGACAGTAAAGACATTTATAATGTTCTATTTATTCATGAATCCTGATTTTTTTTTTAAGAAATGGTAAGAATAATAGTAAGAAATCGTTCTTTAGCAGCCAATCGGCATTTTAGAATCCTGAAGGATTTCTGAAGGATCATGTGACTCTGAAGACTGGAGTAATTATGGAATAAATTACATTTTAAAATATATTCAAATTGTAAAAAGGTTATTTAATTCAGTTTTTTTTTATTAATCAAATAATTACAACCTGAGTGACACTTTTGAACGGCTGTCAATGTCATATAGACAAAAAAACTGACTTGGGGCCTAAAGACGGTATACTATCCCTCACAGCCTCATTTTCAACAAAAATACATTTATATAATCACCATAGACCACAAGCCCCTCCCCCTACAACATGCATATTAAATGACCAGTAACCATATTTGCATATTTTGCGGCCTACTCTTCCCCCGTCCAGCAGCCCACTTTCCTATCAGCGTGATCCCCGGAGAGCTGCTGTCTGGAGACGGATGTTGCACCAGACCGAGGGGTTAATGATGGGAGGGGGCGGGGTGACAATAGACAACACTGTCCCAAATGCTCTTCGTTCATTGGCCAAGAATGCACCATGTCACTGAAACAACAGTGTCAGTGTCCTACACCGAAAAAAAAGAAGTGCACAAACCAAGTGAAAAACAAGAAAAAGGCCTGTGTGCCCACTTGGTGATGCGTTTGTAGTTGTTTTAATGAGCCAGACTCGACGAGTGGAAAACGCTCGCCGTAAAGTCCCTGTAGGCCAACATGAAAGGCTACGTACATTAATCTGAATAATTTTTTTAAAAAGCATCCTTTTCTCTTGTTTCGGCCTTCTGTTCACACTCAAAAGAAGACTCTCCAAAATAAGTGGATACATTTAAAAACACCATTTTCGAATTGTAGTGCAGACTATGAAACTGATGCATTTGAACACGTTTAGTCATGTATTGCATATTGTACCTATAGATATCTTGTTATACCAGCTTTTGGCAGCTTCGAAGATGACAGAACATTGTTGTCCTGCATCAAAGCAGGAGAGCAATTGCGTTTTAGACAAGTGGCAACCTCCCCCAGTTTCTCTTGAAGCCAATACGGAAGTGACATATACTGCAATTCATCGACTGGCCACTAGGGACAGGCTCCAGAAGGGAGCAGAATCTCATTGAGCTCCATGTTAAAATGCCCAACTTTACAGCAGATTAAAACATGTTTACAGCCTGATACAAATTGTGGTTTTGGTCTATACGGCAAATGTTGCCCTTCATGACGACTGTGAGGGGGATGAATTTTTTTATAACTCATTTGTTTACATTATATAAAGCATTAAAGTTCTGCATAATTAAGGGTGTGGCCACTTTGAGTGACAGGTGGATAGCCATTTATCTGCTGTCTGTTAGTCATTGCGTCACGTCAGCTCCGCCCACGTCCCGCCTTTTTGCCCATTTTCTGTTATCCGGGAGTGACGCGCTGCAAAGATGGCAACGGCCATCTCGTCCCTACTTTGCGCTTCAAAACTGCTCATCAGAATCCTATGGTTGACGTCACGGACACTACGTCCATATTTTTTTTTACAGTCTATGGTTTTAGACCATACATGGAATAATTTTGAGTGCAACCATTGCAATAAGCTTACGTTTTATGCATATGCAGTAAGATGATTGAAGCGTTTTCCAACATTGTAGTGGGGATGAGAAACATTTAGAAAATGCTAGTGTGGACAAAGCATTTTGAAGCGAAAATGCAGTTTTCAGATGTATCCAGTTTAATGTAGACGCAGCCAAAGCCTGACATTGCATGATGGGGAATCACGTCTGCGTGACTTTAATGAACAGGATGGTGATTTTGCAGAGTGTTAAAGGGTTAGTTCACCCAAAAATGATAATTCTGTCATTAATTACTTACCCTCATGTCGTTCGACACCTGTAAGACCTCCGTTCATCTTCAGAACACAAATGAAGATATTTTAGTTGAAATCTGATGGCTCTGAAAGGCCTCCATTGGCACAATGCACGGTACACTCTCAAGACCCTTAAAAGGTACTAAAGACGTCGTTACAAAGTCCATCTCACTACAGTGGTTCTACAATAACTTTATGAAGAGACCAGAATAGTTTTTGTGCACAAAAAAACCCTAAATAACGACTTCTATAGTGATGACGAATTCAAAACACGGCATCATGAAGTTTCGAAGCGTTATGAATCAGTGAGTCGAATCATGATTCGGATCGCGTGTCAAACCGCCAAACTGCTGAAATATGGCGATCCAAACTGCTGATTCGACTCATTGATTCATAACGCTTCGAAGCTTCATGATGCCGTGTTTTGAAATCGTCATCACTATATAAGTCGTTATTTAGGGTTTTTTTGTGCTCAAAAACTATTCTCGTCACTCCATAAAGTTATTGTAGAACCACTGTAGTGAGATGGACTTACTAATGACGTCTTTAGTACCTTTTATGGGTCTTGAGAGTGTACCGTGCATTGTGCCAATGGAGGCCTTTCAGAGCCATCAGATTTCAACTAAAATATCTTCATTTGTGTTCCGAAGATGAACGGAGGTCTTACGGGTGTCGAACGACATGAGGGTAAGTAATTAATGACAGAAATGAATTTTCATTTTTGGGTGAACTAACCCTTTAAAGCATCTGTATGTGTGTGTTCAGGCTGGTTGTGCCCTGTCCTAGCAGGTCTTACACAGGAATGCCAACTGTTCAAACACAAGCCCACAAAAACACACGCTTATGGCCTCAGGGTGTGTCCGAACCCTGCTGTCCTACGCAGCAGAATGAGATACCAGCTGTTTGAGAAGATGTGCTCTGTCAGCGTGCACATTAAACTGTCTGCGCTATATCGGCATGTACCAGTACTCTAATCCCTCATATGGGGGCTCGCTCACCCCCCTTCCTTTTAGTCTGTGTCGGATAGACAGATGGCATGCATGCGTGATTGTATTCGAGAGGAACCAATCACAGATGCTCGGACCGGTCGTTTCCTGTAGCGCGCTCTTTGCATGCACATTTCCCACTTTGCAGCGTCCTGAAATCAGACACCACATGAGAAAAGCCATCTCTCTGTAACCTGATAGTCTTTTGTGCGTCTCTGTGTATGATTACAGTGACCCGGCTCTTCATAGGGGCCGAATGTTATCGGTATGTGCTGTACTTTTGGTAGGCTAGGAGAACCTTGGAGGGTTTCATTTGAACCTTGCTTTTGGACGCAATGAACCTTCAAGTCCTGTGTGAATTTGGGTGTGTGTAGTCTGACGGTGGTGGCAATACAATAGACAGAAAGAGTCCCGCTGCCTCCCATAGCAAGGTGTTTCCTGCCTAAAACGGTGCAAAGTCAGCATGTATTGAGAGAAATACACAAGCACACACACACATTAAAGGTGTTTTAAAAAGTCTCTAGAGAAGCCATGCATGAGTGATTTGTACGTTTAAGGGGTGGTTATGCACAACGGAAAATGCTTATCACGTTAATCATGTTAAAGTCACCATTATGTGTTGCTTTTTTATAAAACGGCAAACCAATTAATGCTGACGAACTGTATTTTTGAATAATTATGGGGATGACCGATTATTTGCATTTTAAATGCATTTAATAATTTAAAATGTTTAATAAATCAATTTTATATTTATTTATTATTTAATGTTAATAAATGTATTATGTACAATAATTTCTCCAATTTTTACATTCAGACTACCTTTACCTTCAAACCCTCATTCAATCAGAAATGTACCTTTTTTATTTTGTTTATTGCATGTTTTACTGTTAATATATAAACCTGGTGTCTCATTGCTGTCAATTTATTTTGAGAAAATGCATTGGTGTAAAGGGAATTATGGCGCATGTGGGAGTGTGTGTTTTAATAATGCACAACCATGTGTTGAAGTGCCTATAAAAACAAAATAGAGTCTCATGAATATTTGATTAAAAGGCTTTTGATTATTAATGAGGTTTTTATTTTATTTATACTTGTCATATGTGAGTCTTAAAGTCCTGCTGTGTAGGTCCAAAAACTATCCCAATGAAACTTACAAACACGCACAGCTAAAAGAGGCCGGCCTCTACATTACTATTTTTTTACTTAAAGGGCATATTGCAGGTTAAATTTTTTTCGAGATTAATATATAACCTTGTATGAAAATACCATATGAAAAGGTAGTGCAGGATTTAAAATGTTTTAAAAAGACATAAGAGCACAAATTTAGTAGATAAAGTGGCCATTTCGTTGGCCGCTTGGAAAAAGCGCTTTTTTTTCAACATCGCGTCATATTACGTCACGAGAGGGAGTGGTTCGCCGAGCTCTGCGTTGGCTCAGTGCAGAATAGGTTGGTATTCAGTAGAGTCTGTGTATTTTCGGTAGTTTTTCTATTCCAATTTATCATTGTCATGGTAAATTATTATCCAGCCTGTCAGGGCATCGAGTCCACAGGTTTCCTAAAAAAAAAAAATTAGGAATTCTGCATGGTGGCGTTTTGTGCAGGTGAAGAAACGGGACTTCCCTTCGCGCATCTGCTTCAAAACACACGGTGGTGTGTATAGTGCTTTAGACCGGAGGATTATCATCCCGGCGATATGATGGAGTCAAACATTGTTATACTCGTGTAAGGCCGGCTACACACTGGCTGCGTTACGTGAGCGTGGCATTTTCTATCTGTAGACCGGCTACACACTGCAAGCGTGGCGTTTCTGTTGCGTTTCAGCTGCGTGGCGTTGTGTCTTTGCACACCAGAAGCGTGTCTGACGCGGCGCCGCTGCTGCTAGGTGACGTAGTGGAAGGCCTATACTTCACGTTAAACATAAAATATATAAATAAATATTTATATAAACATATAGCCTACTGATACACCAAAGACAACGTCAGCACTAGGCAGTATTGACGGCCGAATAGGCTACAAAATATTTTGTTCTGCATTGGCAGGTGCAATATTTGAAAATCGATATTATATACATTTTTTTTTATTACAATTATATCTGCATTTATGTTGAAACCTAGAGACTTTCACACATAAAAATGTCATTTATTAATATGTATTCGTGTCAAAATGACAAACAGCTTTACCTATTCTATTTTGCCTGGAAACGCTTCCAACACTCTTGCGTGTCGCATCGGTTCTATTTCTAGCATGTGCTTTCGGCGCGGCTCGAACCGCACGTGTCACGCAGCCAGTGTGTACCTTGCCCAAAGGATGAATAAACATCCACACGCGATGCTTCTTTGCCGTCGTGTTTACATTAATGAATACAAAGTATGTACATTAACACAAATGAATACAGTCTCACACTTTTTCGAAAAAAAGTTCTGAATTATGTGATATTTTATTCATGCCATGTATGCACATTCAAGTTCACTCAAATGCATACTCATAACGTCATATACATCCTCACACTAGCGGTGAATCGGCACGAAATAAACCCATAATACAGAATGAATGAATAAAGGATAAACACAATAACACAACGTTACTGTCTGTGGTTCGGCGGCCGGCGGGAGATGTCATGGTCCCGGATCCGGCGGGAGATGTAGCTTGGAGAAAACGTGAACTGTGCACCTTGAGTCTTGTAAGTTACCAAATCAGTCGTGATGAGAAACCGCTAACGTTATATCACATAAAGTTTAGTGGGGACGGATATTAACGAGTGTGACTTTTCCTGATGGTCAAAGCCTATAAGTTTCTGTTATTGGTAAGTAAATCAATAACTTACTAGATGACAATAACGTTACCAGCTTTGCTATTGCCTGATACATGATAATAATCAGTACAGTGTTGTGATCTGAGCACAGTGATCATATCGTTAGCTAGCTTTATCTAGCTAACACTGGTCTCTCTCCGAGACACCTGCCGCTGTTCTCCACTGTTTCTCCTCACATAAATACTCAATCTGTCTCCTGTAATCGTTGTTCTGTCTAATCCTGGTCTGTCCCTAATTGTGTGTCATAATTGTATGGCTGGTCTGCCATATGAGTATTAATAAACATTTATAATGTCCTCAGCGTCCGAGCTGTCATTGCGATCCATTGTTTTCCTATCGTTGAAATTCACCGCACTCCCTCTCGTTATGTCACGTCCGGTTTTGGCATTTTTAGATGCAGAAGTAAAATTTTCTCACAAAAACGACTCCAAAAGCCTTAATAGTGTGTTTTAAAGTATATTTTAAAGAAAATCTAGTCACTACATAATTTTTCTATACATTGACTCACTGGAGTCTCTAACCTGCAATATGCCCTTTAAGACTCCATGAAATGGTTTGACGAGCATTTTTCCCCCTTTTTAAATGGGAAGTTGAATAGCCAGTATGTCAAAGTTTGGTAAATACTCTCAAAATTGATTAATTCCAGAAATCGTTGGTTGCGAAAGTTAATAGGAAAGTACAATTGTTATTACTGCCGAAGATGCACCGGCAAGTCGTAATGTGTTATTTGCTCTTGCTAGTCAGAGGCAAGCATTAAGCGAGATGGGATGTTCTCTTTCTAGTGAACATTTTATTGGAAGATGCCTGTGCGTACTAGATGAGTCATCACTATTTTGGTCTGCTTTCCTGGTACAGTAAATTTTAATTGACATGCATTAAAAGCTACAGAACTCTAACAGCTAAAACAAATAAAAAGTACTCCAAAACTTTGTTGAAGTGAATAAAAGCATGATTTACTCTCTGTGTAACATACATTCTTCTTTTTAGGCTGCGCTCAACCCACAATGCCACTGAACTTAATGATAATAAAATGAGTTGATTTTTAATTAAAAAAGCTGTATGACCCACAGATATTCGCAGGTCGATGATGATTAACACAGTGTGTGTGTGTGTGTGTTCCCGCAGGCCCCCCCTGCCTCAGAGGCCTATGGAGAGGATGAAGAGGTTTAAGAGACGTTTGTCGCTCACCCTGCGTGGAAGCCAGACGATCGATGAGTCTCTCTCGGAGCTGGCGGAACAGATGACCATCGAGGAGAACAGCAGCAAGGACAGCGGTGAGTGTGTGCGCTGGCTGCACCTTTCATATCATTTTGCTGTGTCTGGTATTGTGTGTGCAGGGTCACTGTTAGTAGTCCAGATTAGAGACTGATTTATTAGTACTTTGATTAGCTTGTGGAATAAGAGCTCTGGAAAGCTGGAAAAGGTCCACAGGAGTGGAAAATAGGGCCTCCTGTGTTACGAATCAGGACACAGGGGCTCCATAAACTGATTATCAGATTTTGTAGC
This sequence comes from Gobio gobio, assembly GCF_949357685.1. NCBI lineage: Eukaryota > Metazoa > Chordata > Actinopteri > Cypriniformes > Gobionidae > Gobio > Gobio gobio. The sequence goes on from NC_137101.1 coordinate 9,585,100, forward strand.
TAAACTATTTCAGGAAAGTTTATTATGTGAGGGAACATACCCTTTTGTGAAAATACTGCAGTGCGGAAAACCTTTTGCACTCATTTTGCATCTATTTAACGTTCACATGTTTTCTTTCATTTCCCTTATATATTGCTGTGTCAACATATATCGCTTCACTAATATTTGAAGACCACAAATATTCTGCATTTTTGTAGTAATGTGAAGACGTCTGCATGTTTACTTTGGCCCAACCTCTGAGATTTTTTAGTCTGGTAGTGACTAGACTGTATTTCTTTCTCAGATTTATAGGAATAAATCTGGGGTGTTTAATTGAATATCTTAAAATAACTTAGAATGTGCATTTGCGTACTTGTTTCATACCTACTCCCGGTTCAATATAAGTTACTTTGACCCATCAAGCCATTCTGGAGTGTAAAACACAAATGTCAAGCTTTTGTGTTTTGTGAACTCTTATATTACTTCTCTATTCCCTTTGGATACTTTATTCTTAATCTTATTTTTTATGTTAAAGGAAGACAAGTTAACCTCAAGCAACAGCACAATTTTTTGCAAGTTTTATTAAAAAAATAATGGAAGTGAACAGCTGTTATGAGGTATAAATAAATTTTACAGTCATTTTAGGGTCATAAAGATGCATTACATTGTCAACAAGTTGTATAGTTGTTGTAAAATTTCCTTTTAAAATCATGACGCACATATTGTTTATCTATACTATTGAAACAGTATTTTATTGGGAGCGGATTTTCCCATTAACTTCCACTGTAAGTGTCTCGCTGTTTTTCTAAGAAAAAGAGGAACGGCAGATGTAACCATTATGACACAAACGTTAAGCTGTTTAACTTGTTGACTTTTATTTAAAATTAGTTGTTTCTCTTTTTTCACAGTATTTAGACCCAGAGTGTTTTATTTTCTCTAGGTCACCTGTATTGACCATGTTAGCACAGGTTAGTATCTCTGACACAACCATTTCAAGCTGACCTGAAAAGCTGTCGTTCTGATCTGTCATAACTGAGGTCTGTGCCATTTTTATGACCATAAACAGCACTGAGCCAGGACTGATATGAAAGAGGTCTGCTGTCATGCTTCCAGTCAGCCTGAATGCCTAAAGCAAAGCAATTCCACTTGAATGGAAAAGAAGCGAAGCAAAACACTCCCTGTCCTCTTCCTCAAAGTGCTTTTTCTTCTCCTCGCTCTTGTATGTCAACTAGCTAGTAATTACGTAACAGCAATGACACCCCTGTGAGGAGAATGAGAGGAAGGGAGCATGTGACAGCTTGTGAGGAGAAGGGCTAAATTAGCTCTGTTGCCTTTGGGCAAACCTGACGGATGGACTAGAGTCGCACAGACTGATTCAGACTGTACAATGAGACTCTGTAAACTGGAAGTCTGTGTGTTGTGAATTCCAGTAAGTTCCTGCTTACCTTACGTCCCCAGCACACCCACGTGCCGTGATGCATGCTCGAATGAGATAAAACAGTTATCAAAAGCACAAATTCAACTGCCATGGTTTTTTTGGCCAAGAGCGGATGGTCAGGTTCCACGTCCTTATCAGAGCACCTATTGAGGGAGGGTTTTAACCCTCAGAGCCCGACGGCATCGCCCACGACGTCACACGGCACCTCCGATAAATATCTATATTATTTCATGAAACTTTTATCGATTTTCTTACCGTTTTTTCCAGCAGAAAGCTAACGAGCTAGCCATCACGGGGGTGTCTTTGGTGTCTTTGTAGCCTTTACAGAAGGTTTTCTATCCAGCCTGGAACATGTGCATCTTTTTGGAGTTGTTCAGCAATAAATCAAAACGCTTACATCCAAGATATATCCACTTGATGTCCATAATTTATAAATTTTCCGTCATTTTTAACGCTAGCGCGATGCTAGCTGCCATTTTGGATGAGGGTTTGACCAATGACAGGCTGATCCGTCATCCACGTTGGTGTACGCATGAACCACAGCTTTGTTATTGTGAAGAGAGAGAGACGCACGGCTAGTAGTGAGGAGAGAGAGAGAGAGAGAGAGAGAGAGAGAGAGAGAGAGAGGCGCTGCAGTTTTTAGTAGTTTTGTGGAGAAAGTTTGAGGAAAAAGTTTGAGGAGAAGTTCCTGATAGGAACTGTTTTGAGGCTTGGCACCAGTAAATATCCAAAATCCAAAGAGGCCAAAAGCGCCTGGACTTTTTTTGGAAAAATGTAAATAGTTTTGGTTCTGTATAAGTTATCATGTTTATTCCTGAGTTCCAGGACTCCAAAGACTTGAACAAACTGTTTTCCAGAGGAAATATGCTTAGCTTTTATTTATTTGTGTGTGTTTTCAATAAATATTTGAGTGATTCAATTTCCGTTTTATGTTTTCATTTGTCTTTATGGTCCCATAACTTATTTTACATTCAGGTGACATCAATGCAACACAAATATACTGACAGTGCAGCTTGTCTTGAAAAAAAAGAGGTGTGTCAATTGTCTGTGCACAACAGGGTTGATGTTTTACAAGCTTTTTTAGTAAATAACACCAGGCGGAAAATTAATTGTAAAAATACCCTTAGGTCTTAAAGGGTTAAAGTCCCCCTATTATGCTTTTTTAAAGGCTCTTTATTTTGTTTTGGAGGTCTCCTACAATAAGTTTACATGTATCAAAAAACACTTTAATTTTCGCATAATATACATTGCAGCATCACCTCTTTTCTCACACTCTGAAATGGTTTGTTTAAGGTCTCTCTAAACCCCTCCTTTCCGAGAGCCTTCTCTGCTCTGATTGGTCAGAAGGCCCAGTCTGTTGTGATTGGCCTACTCTGCTCTGATTGGTTGGATAACCCAGTCTGTTGTGATTTGGTCTACCACTTACAGCACATGTCAGAAACCAAACGGCCATTACGTATCTGAATGCTTCCTCAGCACTTGAAACAAAGTGATGCGAACAGTAACGATGGTTTCAGTTTTACTGTATCGATATGAGCTTGAGTCTTCATCCTTTGGAAGTACATGCAAAGTGGATTTGCTCTCTCAGCACAGAAAACAGCGTCTTCTCGACATGTCGACAACATAAACCAAACTCTTCCAAGCCTCCGCTATAACTACAGTGTTTGAGGGCGGAATGGGGTTGACGTTGTTTGCGGGCAGCCAATGAATACCATAGGATGGATGGCATTATGCAATTTTGTTACAAGCCTACATAGGTTAGAGCAGACGGCAAGACTGGAATAACTGATGGCTTATTTTAGGCGGTTCAGAGTCGGTTCTTTCTTTTGGGAGACAGTAACTTCAATTATTGTGCTCTTTGTGCTTTGAAACTTTGCAGATCTTTAAGTTTCAGCTATATTACACACTATAATATCTTATGGTGATGATAGACAGGGCAACTTTTTGAGCAATGTTACTAGGCAATGTTGCCGTCAACGGGCAACCAGGTAAGACACAGGGCCCATGACCAATCCAAAGTATCCAGATAGGATCTAAAGTATCCAGATAGAAATTTGTTGCCCATTCCCAATGGAAAAGTGGCCAAGCAACATTGCCCAGTAACATTGCTCAAAAAAGTTGCCCCATGTATCATCACCTTCAGTCTGCAATGTTCGAAAGAGCATAATAGTGGCACTTTAAGGGAAATGTAATTGGAAAAAGTGGTGGAAATGTTCTTGAATGGAAGGTAACTGGGTTCAGAAATGGCTTTCAAAGCCTTTTGCCTCAAACTTCATGCTGAATCAAGCATAATCGTCCCTAAAAAAAACAATTATGACACACTGAGCTTAGAGCGAACTTTTTTTTTTGTAAGATTAAAAACCCAACCCGATCTTGAGAGAAAACTAGAATTTGTACATACCTAAAGTCTATACCTAAACTTAACTGTAAATGGGCATAAACAGATTGTATGAAATCATGTAAATTAGCCACCAATTCGCTCAAAAATAAAAGTTAAGAATGGGCATGAGAATGTGTTGTCCAAACCCTAACAAGCTGCCTACCTAGACAGCATTTTTAGACAATATAGGTGGACAACTGTGGACATCAAAATTATGCTGCGTTTATATGCGTATATTTTTAATCAAAATTTGAGGTAGTATTGTATGCTTTTCTCAAATATAGGCAGTCCCTGAATGCATTGGGATAAATTCTTCAATCCAAGATGGGAGACCATCACTTAAAATTTGTGTGCTGTTTTTTATTAGAATATTTTTCATTGCAACATATTTAGCATAAACTAAATAAAAATCAACTGTGAGCGTTGGCTGATTTTTCTGTGCTTCATCTGAGAAATGCATTTGTGCACACTAGCAAGCATTCACATTTCAATTTAGTCACTTATAAGATGTTTTATGCTGCCTTAGAATGTAGCTGTCTATGAAGACATCGAGACAGCTTAATAGGATTGGCACAGAGCCTGAGTGTATATCTTTTTATATCTGAATAAACCGTAACATTTACTCTGTCCGCAGTGGGCTCCCTCAATCGTGCCCTAAAACCATCACAACACAATCCTCAGGTTAACACTAACATTCAGAGAATGCATTTTTGTTGCACTCTTTCACCAGTCCACTTGCACTGATATGTGCACAACAGTCTAAATATGCCCACTTAGCTATGCATACACGCATTCACAGTGTGGCTGTTTTTAGGTCTGTGTGTTGAATGTGGAGAATGGCAGTGTTGTTGACCCAGCCGTTTTTTTAGTCAGACTGATGAATGTTTTATGAAGACCCTGCCATTATGTAAGGACCTTATGCCGCTCTTCTCTCTTTCCTTTAATCCGCACATTAGCGAGGGTTTCTAACTTCTGCTGCTGCGCAGGGTAAATCCTCATTCACTGCAGGCCATCTGGATTAACATTCAGGGAAATATTATTCACTGTGATGGTTGTTAGATATCAGCTGATGTCCGTTCTATTTAATTATCATTATTTTAAATGAACAACAACCTTTATTTCAAAATAAATAACTCCTGTGCTAGAGGTATTTTTTTCATTAGGTTTGTTGGGACACCTGAATCAATCGTTTGATTTAAAGATTTAAAAGTTCTTGTTAATTATACATTAAATGAGCCATTTGATTTATAGTCGCATTTGATTTATAGTCTCACTTTAGCCTCAGGAAAGATGTGACATGCAATATGGAAATGAGAGTAGACGAATGGATGTTTTTGTCTCAGTGTTCGGGAAGCAATTACACACTGCTTTTAGGTTTCAAATCAAATTTTTAGGATCTAACTTTTTAATGTGCAATCTTAGATGTAGTCGGCAACATTGTTTATATATACACCGATCAGGCATAACATTGTGACCACTGACAGATGAAGTGAATAACACTGATTGTCTCTTCATCACGGCACCTGTTAGTGGGTGGGATATATTTGGCAGTAAGTGAACATTTTGTCCTCAAAGCTGATGTGTTAGAAGCAGCAAAAATGGGCAAGCGTAAAGAATTTGAGCGAGTTTGACAAGGGCCAAATTGTAATGGCTAGATTGGATCAGAGCATCTCCAAAACTGCAGCTCTTGTTGGGGTTTGCTCGGTCTGCAGTGGTCAGGATCTATCAAAAGTGGTCCAAGGAAGGAACAGTGGTGAACCAGCGACAGGGTCATGGGCGGCCAAGGCTCATTGATGCACGTGGGGAGTGAAGGCTGGCGTGTGCGGTCCGATCAAACAGACGAGCTACTGTAGCTCACTGTGGTTCTGATAGAAAGGTGTCAGAATATGGGGCTGCATAGCCGCAGATCAGTCAGGGTGCTCATGCTGAGCCCTGTCCATCGCCGATAGCCCCAACAGTGGGCATGTGAGCATCAGAACTGGACCACGGAGAAATGGAAGAAGGTGGCCTGGTCTGATGAATCAAGTTTTAAAAAAATATTTACATCATGTAGATGGCCGGGTCGCTTACCTGGGGAACACATGGCACCAGGATGCACTATGGGAAGAAGGCAAGTGTGATGCTTTGGGCAATGTTCTGCTTGAAACCTTGGGTGCTGCCATCCATGTGGACGTTACCTTGACACGTACCACCTACCTAAGCATTGTTGCAGACCATGTACAGCCTTTCATGGAAACGGTATTCCCTGGTGGCTGTGGCCTCTTTCAGCAGATAATGTGCCCTGTCACAAAGCACAAATTGTTCAGCAATGGTTTGAGGAGCACAACAACGAGTTTGAGGTGTTGACTTGGCCTCCCTTAATTCCCTCGATCTCAATCCAATCGAGCATCTGTGGGATGTGCTGAACAAACAAGTCTGATCCATGGCGGCCCCACCTCACAACTTACAGGACTTAAAGGATCTGCTGCTAACATCTTGATGCCAGATACCACAGCACACCTTCACGGACTAGTGGAGTCCTTGCCTTGACGGGTCAGGGCTGTTTTGGCAGCAAAAGGGGGACCAACACAATATTAGGTCATTATGTAATGCCTGATCGGTGTATATACGCATGCGTTTTTTTATGAGTTTTATGAATTATTCTAAATTAACATATCTAACTTTAAATATCAGCTGGTCTGTTGATCCTTATACATTTGTATTTTGTTAAAGGTCCTGTTCTTCGTGATCCCATTTTTCAAACTTTAGTTAGTGTGTAATGTTGCTGTTAGAGCATAAATAATACCTGTAAAATTATAAAGCTCAAAGTTCAATGCCAAGCGAGATATTTTATTTAACAGAAGTTCCCTTTCAAAGCCTACAGTGAACGGCTGGTTTGGACTACATCCCTGTACTTCCTGCTTTAATGACGTCAATAGAACAGTTTGTCGACTAACCTCCGCCCACAAGAATATGCAAAAAAGGGGGCGTGGTCTTGTTGCTCCCGTGTGGAGAAGAGGAAGTGTTGCGTTTGTATAGTTTGTTTGTCGCCATGTCGTCGAGACGCTGTTATTTTCAACCCGGAGTCAAATCACCTTTGTTTGGCTTTCCCAGGGACGCTGTACATAGAGATCATTGAGCGCATGCATCTCCGTTATGGTAAGAGGCGCGACCTTTCCGGGCAACGTGCGCTAAGCTGCTGTCGAATCACAACACGGGAACCGCTGGCACAATCAGAACTCGTTACGTATTTCTGAAGGAGGGACTTCATAGAATAAGGAAATTCTCAGGCCGTTTTTAGGACAGTGAAAACAGCGGTATACAGATAAGTAAATTGTGTGAAAAATACTGTTTTTTTACACGCCAAACATGAACACGTTATATTGCACACTGTAAACACAATCAAAGCTTCAAAAAAACACGAAAAAAGGGACCTTTAATATTAATAATGATCAGTATTTTAGTAGTCTTTTGCCCACAGGAAAGTCATGAATACTACATGAAAAAGAGGATAGATGGTTGTTGTTTTGTACTGCTTCCTTAAATTCCAGTCAGTCTATGTTTTTTTTTTATGTTTGTGGTCTGGTGGTGCCAGAACAAGATAGTCATCTGCACCATCTGCCTGGCTAAACTTGTGCTTTAGTCATGCGTGTGGTTTTGTGTTTATTAGCACTCTATAGTTCCTCCACTCTCAGAAGACATCCTTTGTCTCAATAATGAAGAGATAGAGAGAATTTATGTCTTCCTGTGCTCGTTCTGGCACCAGGAATGGATGTTAGGGTGCTGCACAAAGACCCCAACGAGCCCGTCACCAGAGACCGTCGGCACAGCAACCGTAGACCCAACCTTGCTTTGGGCCCAAGAGCTTCTGCTGACATGAAGTATTTTCCTCAGGAGCGCTGTTGCTTAGCAACAAGACAGGATAGACATGGAGTTTACATTTTATATACTTATGCTCTGAATGTGAAAAAATGGTCATGATGTTTTCTCAGTAGTGGGGAAATAGCTCTGTGTTTGTGCCTGTCTGTCCAAATTCCACTATTTTGTTGTAACTGCACACACACTGATGCTGCCGATGGGACGTTCCTGCATCTGACAGCATGACATATTGTCATGGCCCGACCTGTTGAGCGTTACTATGGTGTTGGCCGTGGAACATTCCAGAGTTTCCATGATGCTTATATGGAAATAAGGTCCCTGTGCGCAGCTGGCCGGCTGTGAGTGGAACTTTACCACATGGGTTCGGATGGTTCAGTCCTGCGCCACACTGAGCTGGGCTGTTTTGTGCGGTTTTTGTGTGTGTGAGCGAGCCTGGTGTTTTGTTGGATTGCCCTTAGTAAGCAGGTTGAAAGGCCTGTTGTAATGAGAGACACAGCTGTGGTGTGGGAAGATATGAGAGAGAGCGATAGAGCGACCACAGTGAAAAAGGGAATGCTCGCTGAATAAATGAGGATGCTAGTACACCATCAGCATTTCATGTTCAAGCATCAAAACACCGTCTGAAAACAACATTGTCTAAGGTCAACATGAAATCATAATTGATCCTATTGATCAGCTTGGGAACAATTTATCATCACATGTCATTGCTTTCATCACAAGGTAACAACTTGTATAACTATGAAATGTCTTTCCATTATTGCTGACATCGTCAAACCCTCCTATCCCCCTCCAAACTTTTATAAAGAGACCAGTTCTCACAATTCAGAATAAAATCTAGCCTATTTTTAAAAGCGTGCGTGCGTGCGTGCGTGCGTGTGTGTATGCATGCGTGTGTGTATGTTGGTGTGTGTGCGAGCTCAAGGAGGGGTTGGTTGACTGGACAGGTGGTGTGAGCAGAAACAGGTGGGAGGGACAGGTGGGGTGAAGAGTGCACACACACTCACAGTGTGATGGTCATATAACCTCTACAGACGTTGATTAAAGTTAATATATGCAGATACATTTTTTTATCTAAAATTCACATGGGTGTCAAAAAGTTGGTTATAATGGTAGAATTTTACTCCAGTATTATTCCATTATTATCAGCTATGCTTCTGCTGGTTTATATGTTGCCATTTTGATTAAAACTTTTATACTTGAGTGTCGATTTGTCAGAATTTGTTTGATTGATGCATTTTCATGCCTTGTGTTGATTGGCTCAAATGATTCCAGCTGCTTTCCTATTGGTTTATGCATTGTCATAGCAACACCTTTGCAATGATTGGCTCGCCTTTCGATTAAAAGTGAAAAGCACAGCAGGTGTTGCCTTCCCAGCGTCACTCAGCTTGATGGGAAGTGAAAGATATGGGTGAATATCAAGTCATCATCAGTTTCTAGAGAGTTGCCGGTTTCCCTTTATTGCTGTAGCTTCCCTTTGACCTCCGTGTAACCCCAGGTATTAAAGTAATAATTTTAATTAAGTATTGACTGCCTCACACTTGTGAGAATATAAATCTATTCATGCAATTATACTGATGCGGTGTGTGTGTGTCTTGTTGTTATTTCAGAGCCCATCGTGAGGAATGGCCGGCCGCCCTCCTCCCACAGCATGCACTCGTTTTTGCACCAGTACACGGGTTCCTTTAAGAAGCCTCCTCTGCGCCGACCGCACAGTGTCATCGGGGGAAGTCTGGGGTCCTTCATGGCCATGCCTCGAAACGGCAGCCGTCTCGGTGAGTGACCACATACACGTACAGGCTGATTGGAAGAGTCACCATTTAAAGGCCTATATATATATATATAATATTTAATACTTTTTGACTTTTCAGTCTGAGTTAAATCTCTTTTTTGGCTCAATTTATCTGTAAAAGAAAACATGCCTAATAATTCTGCACACCTGAATATAAGGTGATTTTCATTTCCAGCCTTCATGAACAATTATATATCACTTATACATTATTAAATACTAAATCAATAGTAGTTATTAGGATTACTGTGGTTTGGAATTGGTCAAATGTGCCTGGAAAAAAAATATGATCAGAAAATCAACGTGCCTAATAATTCTGCACTCCCTGTATATATATATATATCATATTTGTGTTATTTATTTTAAAATAAATTCATTTAATATTTTAATATAACAGTTACTTTTAACAGATTTTTTATATTTTAAATTAAAATGGTATTTCCTTAATTAGAATCGAATTATTCAATTAAATTTAAACCTTTTAATGTTACACTTTTTCATGATTACCTTTAGTATTTTTTATTTATTTATTTATTAACAATACATTTTAATATAATTGTGTTCTGATGCTGTATAGCAACTACAAGTATTAATGTTTTAAATATTTGCCTCAAACCTTTAAGTTTGTTAATGATGGATATTTCATTGTTAAACAGGCTTCAGATGAAGCATAGGTGACCCTTGTGAATGACTCAGGTCATACTCGCCTTCAACCAATCCCAAATTTGCCAAGACCACACCCACTTTCAGTTTATTGGTTACATCTGTTTGACTGCCAGCAAGCATGTCTTCTCCCTGAAAGTGCTTAATAGACAACACGCATTATATTAATGATCTGCCATGTAAAAAATTCAGATCTGCAGAATCTTGGTGTGTGATGAATATGGGTCGGTCAACCTTTTCTCCCTGTTGTCATGGGAGCAGTCACGTCTAACCCCAGTGTGCATGTGTGGAACCGCGCGTGTGGGTGTTCACACGCAGAGAACACGCTCACACTGGCAGGAAGTGAGTCAGAGGAAGGTTAGTGGGAGGTGACCGAGCAAGAAGTGTGTGTCACAGTTGAACAGTTCCGTCCGGGCTGCTTGTGTTCATGCGTTGTGCTTCCCATACGTGAGGTTATTTACCAGCGTCTCAGACACGAGTCCAGACGTGTCCGTCCACCATTCCCGCTTTCTCATCCATCAACAGCGATGTCAGAGCGCGACCGTTTGTTTATTTGGCACAGATTGTGGAATTTGTAAGCTGTGATGTAAATGTGTTCGATTAAATTATCATCTTGCATTCCCTCGAATAGGATGCATTCCAGGTTGGAGTGATGTCAGGCAGCTCAAGACAGTCTGCAGTTTATTAGAGTTTGACCCACTTTTGTTCTTGCAAGATTTTTCCGTGCCGCACTTTTTATTTGGAAAAGTAGAACACTGCGCTTTCTAGACTTTCACGGCATCAGTTGAAAGACGGCTGGAGGAAAGCAGACGACGGAGCAATAGGGTGCGGCAGACTGATGATATGCGTCAAAATTACTAGTGAGGTTTTCTCAGGCTTGACGGAATGAAAGAGCACAGCGCTTGTGATGTTGAGAGGAGGAGGTAGAAAGAGATGAAAGACAGGAAAGGGAGAGTGAACGGAGGGAAATGGGGTGATCTGCCAGAGCGACTCGTTACCTTGCGGTATGATAGATTAAAAAAACATTGGGCACATTACCTGCGACTGTGCACTCACTGTCAAACTTGCGCACACACACGGCCTCGCTACTTCAAAGACTTCATCTGTGTGACGGGATGCAGAAATGTGGCCGCAGGTTACCAGTCAAATAGCCTTTTCATGAAGCTGGATCTCTCCTCATCTCTCTCTAAGAAATGTCCCGGTCATATTTCACCCCAAAGACAAAAGATGAAAAGCAAATTATATTTGGCAAAAAACATGAAGACTATTTTTAGGAGCATTAAGATTTTTTGCATTGCCATTATTTCAATTGAGATATTTCAAGGTCCCATGGCATGGCATTTTTCTATTATTTTATGTTTCCTGAGGTGTACTTATATTGTTAGTATGATTGTTACATCATAAAATGTCATGATTTAGAAATAAAAGGCATTTTTTCTATACTGCTGTTTGCCCTGTGGCTGAATGCCATGTTTCAAGAGGCGTGTCTGCTGTGAGACTTCAGTAAAAACGCCCACTGTTGTGATTGGCTGACATCTTTGCATTTGAAATGAGCGGAGGGGGCGTGGTTTAACGAGGTCTACGACGCACGAGCTGGTGCCAGAGAGACGGATGGACCTGAGTTCACTTCACATCAGTTCTCAGCATGTCTCAGTTCAGTGAACTGTTGTAGTTACTAGCATATACTTCAGGTTATTAGTTTTTTTCTAGTCGGAGGGACTGTCACTCATGTCAGAAAGTTAGTAACTTTAGTAAATTAGGGATCAGCGCTTACTCGAGACGCGAACCGTTTAGAACGATTCAGTCCGATTTGGTGAACTGGTTCGGTTCACTAAAAAGAACCGATTCAAAAGAATGATTCGTTCGCGAACCGGACATCACGGAGACGGAGCGATTGCTAACAAAGTTATTTCAATTGAGATATTTAAGAATGTTTTTTTTTGTGCCTATTTTTAGAAGCATTTTTGGTAACACTTTTCAATAAGGTTTCATTTGTTAATTACAGTGAACATGGACTGTAAGAATGAACAATACTTCTACGGCATTTATTAATCTTAGTTCATGTTAATCTCAACATTTACTTATACATTATTAAAATTAGGGCTGCACAATATATCGAAATTATCGAAACATCGCAAATGTTCATATCGCGATATGCATATCGCAAGGGCACGCAATATCTGAATAATTTTAATAGGCTACTTCAACATTGTGAAAATTGTACGTTTTAGGTCGATGCATATAGCAGAGAATAGACTGGACTGTTACTTATGTGACTTGCTTGACATTAAAAAGAGTTATTAAAAGCAAACAACTCCTTGCAGTCTCGCGCTGTCTGACACACACTGAAACACACAAGCCGCCTCTTTGAAAGCGTGTGATCCCTTCAGTTCTGTTTTGTGCCTTGTTACACACTCGGAACAGTCAAGCTATTTAAATATTGGCCTTACATTTTTTGTTTGTTTACATTGATGTTAAAATTATATTGTCAGATTTGTGACATAAATATTTGCATAAACACTGCTGGTCACTTTCAGAAGTTGTAGCGATGCTTTCCTTTCCCAGAAAAAATTTGAAATATAAATGGTATCATTCTCAATTTTTAAATAATTGTTTTAATATAATTTAAATAGATTTTACACACTTAAAGCAAAATCGTATTGCATATCGAATATCGCATTATTTAACAAGGATATCGCATGTCGCATTTTTCTTCAATATCGCACAGCCCTAATTAAAATCAAAAGTTGTATTGGTTAACATTAGTTAATACACTGTGAACTAACAATGAACAGTTGTATTTTTATTAACTAACATTAATAACGATTAATAAATACTGTAACAAATATTGCTCATTGTTAGTTAGTTAATAAACTAACTAATGTTAGTTTATAACTAATGTTAATTTTAATTAAGAAAATTCCCCCAATTTATTTTGTTTTATTTTATTTTCAAAATAAATTAAATTCAGTATTGTAAATATTACCTTGACATATACTCACATTTGTTCTTAATTTATCACTTTTGATCAGATTGCAATAATGAGAATTAATGGGGATAATGTGCTCAATTGTCGTTGTGTTATGTTATCTTAGTTTTGTAGTAAAATATAAATATTCCAGAACATTTTAGCAAGATTTACCTTTCTCCCTCTTGTCTGACGATATCAGAGCAGAGAGACAGCAGACAGCTGTGTGCCATTATGGATGGCCCTCTGGTTAGGTACTTTTTACTACCTCGGACAGATAAAAGAACGGGCCGATATGTCACCCTTGGGGGATGCCTTCTTATGAGGTGAGGGCGGAGGGGTCCGCGAGGCAGCAAACAGCCTGCCATAAAACTACAGAGCCACGACCGCACCTTTACACTCTTTTTTCTAGTTCCCAGCTCTCTTTTATGCGGGAATATAATCTCTTCTTCCGGAACAGCTTTTATTTTCCGGTGCTTTTAGTCCGTCCCTTTTCCAAGTACTAAAAGACTGCACGTACAGCCACATGTACAGGAACACGTGTTGACTGGATGGGATTCTTAATTCCTGGCCGCTGGTTTTCAATTTGTGAGTTTCTGTGTTTTTTTATAAACCCCGATTACATCATGATTTGGGCCATGGGCCAGCTCCGATAAGCTGGATCATACTATTATGTAATGGAGAAGTCTTGAGGACATAGTTCATAAACAAAAAAGCACATGGATCGGCACATATTCCTTCTCGGTTTCCTTGTTTTCTGTATAATCCATGCGTCTTTCTCTGGAATCAGGCCATAGGTAAATGTGAATAGAGCATGTGTGCCCGTGTCATGTTTGACTGGTTTTCATGAATATGAAGAACTGCCGGAGAATTATTGACAGATGTGTAGCCTAATGTGCTGTGCGTACACAGCTTTATGTACACAGGTATGAGTGTGTTTGTGTGTGTGTCTTTAAAAGGAAAGAGGATGAATAAGGTCTTTCACTCAAATTGAGGTATCACATGTTGCTTTTCCAACAAACGCGCACACATTAGCTTGATTCCCGAATCACTATCTATTCTACATAGTATGCAAGATTAGTGTGTCCTAAATCATAGTATGTTAAAATATAGTATGCCAAAATGTACTTTGTGAGCTGATCATTAACCATAAGATAATGTAATTGGGGCCTAAAATCCGTTTTGTCAAAGGGGCTAAAAATAAATAACAATAATTCAAAAATTGTTTTGATGACTTTTTGTAACTCATTTGGATTTTTTTTTTTAAAAGTTTAATGTTTTCTTTTAATAAGTTACTATTTTTAAAAGTAATAATTATTCATTTCATTTTATTATTTTTCAAACTTAAATTAAACCATTTTAAATACCTATTTTATTTATTTATTTATTAATTATTTGTAACACTTACAAAAACAAAAAATAAGGTCTCGTTTAGTTAACTTTAGTTAATGTATTAACTAACATGAATTAACAAACATGTTTTTACAAACATTTATTAATCTTTGTTAATGTTAGTTAGATAATAAAAATACAAGTTCATTTTGTTCATGTTAGTCCGCAGTGCATTAACTAATGTTAACAAATACATCTTTTGATTTGAATAATGTATTAGTAAATGTTGAAATTAGCATTAACTAAGATTAATAAATGAAGTATTTCTCATTCGTAATGTAGTTAACAAATGAAACCTAAAACCTGAATTAATCTTTTTTTTATTAAATCGATCCATTAACATATCCATTTTAAATATTCAATATATCAATTTATAATGAGAACTAAACAATAACTTTAAAACAATAACAAAACATTATTATTTTATTTGTATAGTCTTTTTTTTCTTCTTCAAATTACACTCCTCACACTTTGTGGTTTGTGGTATTAAGACTCATTCATAAAACTTATTACATAATCAAACATAAATTATTTTATTGAATATTACTGTAAGCACTGTATAAACTATTGTACATTTTGGGATTCGGACATATACATGTGTATGCTAATAACAACCTCCCATAACTCTGTTAGAGCAGCAGCAGATCTCACACCACATATATCACGCATTTTCATTTTCTAACCTCCTCCTCCTCTTCTTCTCTCCCAGACATTGTTCATGAGAATCTGAAGATGGGTTCGGATGGAGAGAGCGATCAGGCCTCAGGGACGTCCTCGGACGAAGTGCAGTCGCCCACCGGCGTGTGTCTCCGCAACAGAAATCATCGGCGCATATCCATGGAGGTAAGATGGGCCGCGTGCGGCCATAAATTAATCAGCAGCACAAACCTGCCACACGCTCAGTTATTCACAGGAGGAGGCAGAAACACTGCGTGCGTTACCCTGAAAGCTTCAGACTGGGTGATGTGTCACTAAGAGCTTTATTTTTGGCCTTGGGTAGGTGGAGGGATTCCTCTGTTGTCTTTTTTTTCGAAGGTCCCTCTCTCATCTTTTCCTATTTTCTCCCACGCCCTGTTAGTCAGCTTCTCTCTTCCTCCACAATGATTTTTTAATGAGACGATCTGAAGAATTCTGGAGGTCTTGTGGCCAGTTGCAGATGGTGTTAGAGGAATTTCTGCTGTTTGAAAGCTCTCAGGTGTTAAACGTCAATTACAAACCTCAGTTTTGAAGATCTGAGAACTAAGGCATGACATGGTGAAACTAGTCATTGCCTTAACCAGCCCCAACAAGTAACAGGACACTTTGTCAACCCGAATGGTTTCTTTTGTTCAGAATGGTTTGGTTTCTTTTTCTAGGCTAAAGGGGCGGTCACACTGCACTTTTCGTTCTATCCATTCAAACACAAGCTCATGCGAAAAGTTTCGCGTTCCAAAGTTCAAGCTTGGTGAACTCTGAGCTGCGAATTCGCATCACGTGAGGATTCTTCAGAGAGTCACGTCATATCACGACCGTTGCAAGCTAAAAGTCTAGTGTGACCGCGGCTTCATTCAGGCTGCAGGTAAATGGGGCCGAAATTTGATTTATTTTTTGTTTTTGTCATGACAGTATGAACGGCACAAACCACATGGATTTTGATGTTTTCCATTCAGATTTGGGCCACTTCCATATGTGGCCCTAAATCCGATGCCTCAGTCTGATCATTCATATCGGACTTAATGCGACTTTTACGTCACTCTAGAGCAAAATTCATTACAATTCTATGCTTATGGGAGTCGCTTCAAAAATTTTACATACCCAAAGTTATCAAGACAGTTGCAAATGGTAGTCAGTGATGGACAGAGCTCATAAGTATTACAGTGACAGCTCTATATACAAGCAAAACATGAGGTATCATAAATGTTTAAAAACTCTGCGCTTGCCTGCGCTTAAACATAGACAACACCCACTGTAGAATCTCATTGGTCCAAATTCCAACTCCTCATAACTATGTAGTAAACATCAACTATTTTCTGATTGGCTGTGAGTGGTGCACCGTGTGGTACTTTCACTTTGTGAGGACAGAAAGATCACTGGAAACGGGCGTCGCGTTTGGTTAGGACGGTGTCAGACTGAATTTCAAATCATCATCTGTGTCTGTCCGGTTTGGGCCGCAGTTTGATATTAAATACCGGCTTCCTCTGTTACCGCACACAAGGATCTGAAAGGAGTGAATTCTGCCTTTTTTCTCACTCCCTATTCCCTTTCTTTATCATTTACATTCTCTATTCTCTTCTCTGCAGTACAATGTTAAAAAGAAGGTTTAAAAACCCAGTTTTTGAAATAGAAAAACGTCCTCTCTATCAGAACCTGAACACATCAAGACATTCGCGTCACACTCTTGCTACATACAGCATATAAAGCTTCTTATTCTGGACTTTTAATTGCAAACCTCAGTCCGAACTAGTTATTTGACCATGTGTTCTTCACTCTCCCGGTCTCCGGGGTTCTGTTGCCCCCCGCTGTATGAATTGGGTTACTGCGGCTAAATGCACATTTGGTAAATGGCAATAAATATTTAGATATTGTTTAACAATAAAATATGGGATATTGTTTAACATCTCATAAAGAGGTGTTCAGGTCATATTTTACCCCTTAATAAATTAAGAGGAAAAAAAGAAATTGCATAAAGGGTAAAGAAAATAGTCTACTATTATGATTTTGGTAACACTTTACAATAAGGTTTGTTAGTTAACATTAGTTTACTACATTAGTTAACATGAACTAATAATGAACTGCACATATTTATCTTCGTTAATATTAATTTCGACATTTACTAATGCATTATTAAAATCTTGCTAACATTAGTTAATGCACTGTGAAGACACATGAACTAACCATGAACAGCTGGATTTTTTTATGTTAACAAAGATTAACTAATGCTGAACAGAGGTGTTGTTCATGGTTAGTTCATGTTAACTAATGCATTAACTAATGTTAACTAATACAACCTTATTGTAAAGTGTTGATTTGAAGACAAAAAAACATGATTTTTTTTACGTTTATCTCAGTTTCATACATTTGAGCTCATTTCAGCCCCCGAAATCTCATTAATAAACACAACAAACATATTTATATAATATAAATAATAAGTAATTTCTGACTTTTGCATACACGTTTGTAAGATTTCTTTCTGTCATTTCCCCCTTAATGCTCTGTCATGCATCTGGATGTTTCACTTTTGAGATTTTCATTATTCTCAAAGTCACTGACGATTGAGTCTCATTAGATTCTCATTACTGTGACAGTTATGAAAATCATGCTGTCTAGAGACTATAAATAATAGCTCAAATTGTTTTATTTTGCGTTGCAGATATGAGAATTGATGGGGGAATGTTCTTAATTCAAGAATAATGTTATTAAAAGCAATGCAAAAACTATCAATCCAGAATATTATGTTTCTTTTGATTTTAGGGTGAAATATTCACCCCTCATTCAACCTGGACTAGTACACAAGTATTGGACTGATGTGCTACCCAATGAGTTTACTTCACGCTGCACGCTTCTTTATCAGTTGCCTGTGGGTGGAGAAAAAAGACATGTGAGAGAGATGTAAATAGAGGAGATTCAAAGCATGATGGAGGGTTATTTATGGAAGATGCTAATGCTTTGGTTTGAGAGTGGCTTTATGAAGTCACACTATCTTTTTTTAAAACACACACACACAATGCTTTCAGACGAGACACACATACCAATTGAAAATTAGTCACCAAGCATCAATTTTTAATCTGACCTCGTCTTTGATATGAACCCAGCTAATTTTGTCCCTTGCGACTGACTTGTTTGCATATGTGTGTGTGTGATTTTTTTTTTTCAGGACCTGAATAAACGCTTGTCTTTGCCTGCTGATATCCGGATTCCTGACGGTTACCTGGAAAAGCTACAGTTGAGCAGCCCGCCATTTGACCAACCCCTCAGCCGACGATCACGTAGAGCCTCGCTGGTAAGTTTGCGCTCTTAAACCCTTAGGTCGTCTTTATAAAGGTTTAACGACATTAACACGAAATGTCATATTTGCTCCCTGCTAGTCTCAAGTATGTTTTTGTGCTTCCTCTAAACCACATAAACATGGCAAACCCCCTCATTTCATCTCAGTAGCAAATGAAGGTTACGCAATATGCTGTGCGCCTCTTTGTTGAGCATATCTGGAGTAGAGCATGATGGAACATCTACCTAGCAACCACGCTGCATAGCAACACAACTCCATATTAGTTTTCTCATTTGACATGAATGGCTGTGAGATCATGGTGTTCAAGATTAATAAAACCTTATTGTTTACTCTCAAACACAATGCGGGATTTATGTCGATTATTCAGTCTGGCCGGGTTAAAACTATTACATGGCTGTCAAACAGCGAGCCATTGTCACGCTTAGAGAAATTGGTTTAAACATTGAGAGGGATCGTTTTAAAAACAAGCGCTTTCTGAGTGACGCTAATGCTGTGTTTCAGATCTGTTTTTATGGCCAGTTCTTCTGAAAATGATAAATCTGTCAGCATTTACTCATCCTCAGGTCGTACCAAACCAGTTTGACATCCTTTCTTCTGTGGAACACAACTGATGTTTTGCACAATGTAGAATATGCTTTTAATAATCAATGCAATGGAATCATTCAATAACTAGAACCTATCAAGCTCCAAAAAGCATTATTTTTATTCCTGCTCTGGGTAATATGATCTGTATTCTATCCATTGTTCTAGCAGCTCTTTTCATCCATCCATCCATCCATCCACCCATCCATCGATCTATCTATCTATCTATCTATCTATCTATCTATCTATCTATCTATCTATCTATCTATCTATCTATCTATCTATCTATCTATCTATCTATCTATCTATCTATCTATCTATCTATCTATCTATCTATCTATCTATCTATCTATCTATCTATCTATCTATCTATCTATCTATCTGTCTATCTGTCTATCTGTCTGTCTATCTATCTGTGTCTGTTGTTCTAGCTTTGTCTGTCTGTCTGTCTATCTGTCTGTCTATTGTTCTGTCTGTCTGTCAGTCTGTCTATCATTCTATCTATCATTCTGTCTATCCGTCTGTCTGTCTGTCTGTCTATCGTTCTATCTATCATTTGTGCAGCTCTTTTGTGCTATATCGTTCTATTGTTCTATCTATCGTTCTAGCTTTATCTGTCTATCTATTGTTCTATCTATCATTTTTTCTGTCTGTCATTCTATCTATCGTTATAGCTTTATCCGTCTGTCTATCTGTCTGTCTATTGTTCTATTTATCATTCTGTCTGTCTGTCTGTCTATTGTTCTATCTATCATTCTGTCTTTCTGTCTGTCTATCGTTCTATCTATCATTCTCTCTATCCGTCTGTCTGTCTGTCTATCTATCGTTTTATCTATCGTTTGTGCAGCTCTTTTGTGCTATATCGTTCTATTGTTCTATTTATTGTTCTATCTATCGTACGTTACATCTAACATTCCATCTATCTTTCTAGCAACCCTTTTGTACTTTCTATCATATCATTCAATTATGAAGTCCATAAGGCTTTTGCACTTCATTATGATCAGAGAATAACAGCTCATACAAAACTATCATATATATGCCTTTATAAGACTTATTGAAATATAGTGCACAAACCATATGGGCTACTTTTAAAGTGCTTTTTTTTTTTTAAATCTCATTGTACATACTTTATTGTATGCAAAATGCAATTTTGAAGAACTTTTATGTTCCATAGATGGAAAGAGTCAAATGAATTTGGAATTACATGAGTGTTTTGGTTTTGCACTGTTCACATTTTAGCTTGAGCTGCTCTTTTAAGAGTAAAAGATTACATCTGAGGAATATTAAGCTCAAGTTAATGAGTACACAGTCCACAGCAAGCTTTTCAAAACAACATGGACTGCTGCAGATAATGCCCAGTGTGTCGTTACGAACATTGTGTCGTTCTCTCAGTTGAGCACAAAGGCACATACCATGTTCTTTGTCTGTAGGCCACATACATTGGGGGTTTTGCATGTGAAAAGCCCCCTGCTTTTGCGTCTGGGTTTACTTGGCATCCATTGTTCTTAGCTGTCATCCGTCTAAGTCGTCCCCACCTCCGAACCTCCATGTGTGTAAAGTAGAAGGGGTCTATGTTGTTGTTCTGGTGCCCCCTGGTGCCCGTGGGAGTTTGAAGTGTGTGCGCGGGTGTGAGATTTAATGGCTTTGTCTTGGAAATGATTTTGGCTGCAGATATCAGAGACAGCGAGCAACACTCCAGACACGTGTTTCTCGCTGATAAGGTCTGTTGAACACATGCAGGCTGCTCAGCTAATACCTGATCTCATTAATGAAGTAATCTCTCTCTTTTTCTTTTTTTTATAGTCAGAAATCGGCTTTGGGAAACTGGAGACCTACATCAAACTGGACAAGTTGGGAGAGGTACGGTCTAGTACTGACCTTTCATTATTTCACCCTCATCAGCTGTCAGAAATGGCCATTTAAAAGTGATAATCATATAACTGAGTGTGTTCATAATAAGGGGGTTATTGTTATATAAGGGGGTTATTTTTCAAAGTTCGGTAACACTTTATTTTAGTGTACTTACTATAGTAATAATAGTAAATCATTTATAATTACATGCAAGTGACCCTAAACCTAACCCTATTGTAAGTACTTGTTATTAATTAATTTTACTCTATGATTAAACAAGGGCAACATAAACAAAATAAAGCGCAACCCAAAGTACTATTAGTTTCTTTTGTTAGTTGTACAGTAGGGACATAATTATTGGTTGGTACTTATCAGTAAATTATTAATCTGTTGACTACATTTTTAGTGTAAAAGTTTTCGTTGTACAATACTGATGTAATATTTATTTATTACAACTGTTGACATAGTTGATACTTGTCAGTAAATTGTTAACTAAATCCCTGGTGTAAAAGTTTTAGTGGTACAATATTGATGTAGTATTTATCTATTTTTAAAACTGATAACATTAGTTGATAGTTGTCAGTAAATTGGTCATCTGTTAACTACATCCATAGTGTAAAACTTGGAGAAAATTCCTTAATGATCCTTAAATATTTTATGCAAACCAAAACTCTGTGCGTACATTGAAATAATTGCTGTAATTGTATTATAGGGGACGTATGCCACCGTTTTCAAGGGGCGGAGCAAATTGACGGACAACCTGGTAGCTTTGAAGGAGATCCGGTTGGAGCATGAGGAGGGCGCTCCATGCACAGCTATTAGAGAGGGTGAGGAGTCTCTCTCTCTCTCTCTCTCTCTCTCTCTCTCTCTCTCTCTCTCTCTCTCTCTCTCTCTCTCTCTCTCAATCAATAAGTAAAAAAAAAATTTGAGTACATTTTTAGAAACAAGAAAATGATTAATAACAAGAAAATTCAATTAAAGAAAAGACAATTAAAAATGAAAATGTAATCTCTCTCTCTCTCAGATACTAATGTTGATATTGCTCTGATCTATTCTGCAATTTTGTCTCTTTCAGTGTCATTATTGAAGGATTTAAAGCACGCCAATATCGTCACGCTTCATGATATTGTCCACACGGACAAATCCCTCACTCTCGTTTTTGAGTACCTGGTGAGCGAATGTCCCATGCTGCTCCTTTTTGTTGCTGTGTGCCATTCCGTTCCCCGTTCCATCTGCTTCTCGTTCTGTTTATTTATTTGTTTTCCCATGGCTTTCCTGTAGGACAAAGATCTGAAGCAGTACATGGACGATTGTGGAAACATCATGAGTATGCACAACGTTAAGGTCTGTCCTGTGTCCGTTTACAGTTATCAAGCAATTTATTTTGCACCAAATGGATTTAACTAAACAAATAGTTGTGTATTAGTGCAATGTAACACACTTTGAATGTTTCTGTTTGTGGTCTTCTAAACTGTAGTCCATGTGTGGTTCTAGATCTTCCTGTATCAGATCTTGCGAGGGCTGGCGTACTGCCACAAACGTAAGGTTCTGCACCGGGACCTGAAACCACAGAACCTGCTCATCAATGAGAGGGGTGAACTCAAACTGGCTGACTTTGGTATGTGTAACACAGCGCGATCAGATTAATGAAATAAATGTGTCCTGTCCCCTTTGTTTGCTTCAGTATATTCAACAACTGTATATATATATACAGAGAGAGAGAGAGAGAGAGAGAGAGAGAGAGAGAGACACACATATACATATATGCGCGTGTGTAAAAGAAAAGCTACACAAAAAATATGTGTGTGTGAAATATTCATATATACATTGTTATTGTTATACATACAAAAATATGTTAAAGTTAAGCATTTAAAATGAATTACATACATTATATAGTATAATATATAATAATATATTTATTACATAATTACATTTATTTATATATGTATGTATGTGTGTGTATGTATACACATATATATACATATACACATACACATACACATACACATACACATACACATACACATACACATACACATACACATACACATACACATACACATAAAATGAATTACATACATTATATAGTATAATATATAATAATATATTTATTACATAATTACATTTATTTATATATGTATGTATGTGTGTGTATGTATATATATGTGTATATATATATATATATATATATATATATATATATATATATATATATATATATATATATATATATATATATATATATATATATATATATATATATATATATATATATATATATATATATATATATATATATATATATATATATACATATACATATACATATACACATATACATACACATATATATATACACATACATATACACATACACATACACATACACATACACATACACATACATATACATATATATATATATATATATATATATATATATATATATATATATATATATATATATATACATATATATACATACATATACATATACACATATATATATATATACATACATATACATATACACATATATACATACATATATATACATACATACATATACACATATATACCATTAAATTAAACATTTAAAATTATGTGTATATAAAATGTATGTTACTTGTATATTATATGCTGTACATATATTGAAATTAAATAAAAAATGTATGTGAATACAGTATATATATATGTGTGTGTGTGAAATATTTCATAAATACATTGTTATTGTTATACATATAAAAATTGGTTAAAAAGGTTAAGCATTTAAAATGAATTACACACATATATAGTATAATATATAATAATATATTTATTACATAATAACATTCATTTATATATATATATATATACACACTTCATATTTTGCTCTTTGTTTGCTCGTGTTTGTAGGTCTAGCACGAGCCAAGTCTGTTCCCACGAAGACTTACTCTAATGAGGTGGTGACCTTATGGTACAGACCTCCTGATGTACTGCTGGGATCCTCAGAGTATTCCACACAGATCGATATGTGGTGGGTTGTGTGTGTGTGTGTGTGTGTGTCTGTCTGCGTGTGTGTGTTGCAGTGCTCATTTACATTCAGCTTTCATCATTTACATCCCATCTTTTCCTGTATGTCTGCAGACAATTGCTCTGTCTTATCCTCTCTCGTGATCTCTGTCTGTCTCAGGGGTGTTGGATGTATATTTTATGAAATGGCTGCAGGTCGGCCGCTGTTCCCAGGATCCACCGTTGAAGATGAGCTGCATCTAATCTTCAGGTTACTGGGTAAGCAGTCACACACTACACTCATGCTCACGTCCAGCTCTCCAACTGAATGATTCAATTCAGAGCCTGAGTGATGAAACGCACACTGAAACTCCAGACATTACGACACTAAACATGCACGCACACTCTCACACCAGATGTGTCATAGTGCTGAGGCTTAGAAGTGCTTCTCACCTGCTTTATAAACAAACTGCACCCATCTGAGCTGCCATGCTTCTTATACACACACACACTTTTGCATGGAAACTGTGAGATCACATGGTAGGTTACCACAGTTCAGTTGAAATACTGTCCGGCTGACTCTCACCTGATGCGTTCCACTGCTCATCTTGGTGTGGAAATAGAAGTTTTAAACGGCCATGTATGTTTTATAGTTTTCAAAACTATAGTTGTTGCTTTGGATAAAATCATCTGGCAAATGCATAAATGTAAATAAATCACTCTTTAAGTAATTTACAGTCTTCCCCCTGTCTAGAAATATCAAGGAATTTATAAAATAGTGGTTTTCAGCAGTTCTATGTTTTTATATTTGTGTTTTTATAGCTTTTTGAATTAGCTTTTAGTTTTATATTTTTAGTTTCCATGTTAATTATAGTAATGCTATGTGCTTTGGTCTTTTTTTTTCTTATTATTTTGCTATTAAGGTTTAATTTTTATGATTTTTTTTCTGTTTTAGTTTTTATTTTCATTTAATAATTTTAGTGCTTCAACTGTATTTCAGTTTATTGCCACTGCAACAATACTCATTTTTGTTTAGTTTACGTTTTTCAACTAATATTTATTTTTGATTTTGTTTCAGCTCTATTTCAATTAACAGAAATGTTTTTAATAGTTTTAACGTTAGTTGCAATGACAATAACGCTGGTTTTCAGTCCTGGAAAAGGAATGGAAATTATTAGAATCTTAAAAATTCTAGAAATTTCTATAGTGAATATACATTTTCCCCATAATCTCAAATTCCTTTAGCTAGAGATTAGCTCTTTGCAATTTCTATAAAATTATATTTTTCATATAAATCCTTAAGTAAATAAAAATGACCGGAAAGATCATGGTCAAAAGGAGTAAAATTTAAGTAATGTAAATCCAAATTGTATCTTTATCAAATCTGAATTGTTATGGATGCACAATATATCAGTGATAATATTGTTGTCCAATAAAAATATATATATCATTTATATAATAAATTCACTCACACGCACACTCGCTCTCACTCGCACTCACACTCGCACACACACTCACAAGCACTCACTCGAACACACGCGCGCGCACACACACACACACACACTAACTCACGCAAACACACACACACACTCACTCACTCACTCTCGCTCCTCACTCACTCACTCACTCACTCACTCTCACTCACTTTTTTGGCCAATCATTTTCAGTTATTGGCCATAGCAACATAAATATCAGCTCTGTTTAGAAATGTTTAACCATGTTTTTCAAGTAGTGCTAAAATGCAGGCAGGGTCTTAAGTAAAAAGTTTGCCTTTGTTTGATCAGGTACACCTACAGAGGACAACTGGCCCGGCATCTCGTCCATCGAAGAGTTCAAATCCTACAACTTCCCCAAATACAAGCCTCAGCCCTTCATCAATCATGCGCCCAGGTACCTGCACTGTATCTGTGTGTGTGTGTGTGTACAGGTGCTACATTGCCGTTTCATATAGCGTTTGTTATGAGTTTGTGTACTCAGTGCCTTTGCTGTGGCTACAGTGTGTTTGTCTTGCCACACAGAGCAAATGACCATGACCTCAAAGCCTGTGTGTGATTGTGAGTGTGCCGATGCGGCTGTGGGAAAGTTTGTGTATATTCTGGTGTATGTTAGAAACGTGTGCGTGCCAGTAAAGCAGGATTTCCTGTGGAATTTCTGAGGCCGGTTGCTTCCTTCCTCACATTTGCCAGTCTGATTTGTCAACCTGGCGATGGTTACATCTCTCTCTCTCTCTCTCTCTCTCTCTCTCTCTCTCTCTCTCTCTCTCTCTCTCACCCTCCTTTTCTATCTACAGGTTGGATACTGAAGGAATAGAGCTGTTATTGTCTTTTCTAAGGGTAAGAATATGCCAGAACAATGGATTACATTAAATATACACTTATTATATCAAACAATATTAGGGTCAGTGACTTTCATTCAGAGCTATTACTTGTTAAAGAGGTGTACTCTCATTCAAGATGTAGGGGAAATGTTAGCATGTTAATATTATTTAATTTATAATAATACTACTAGTAGTAGTCATAGTAATAATAATAAAATATTAGACATTTTTCACACATTTAAATGTAACTACATTTTTAAAAGATTTTCCTTTATCTTGGATTTATCTTTATCTTTTATTAATAAACTAAACAACCCTTTGGCAGTCTGACAGAGTCATCCTCTTTTATTTTAATGTTTTCTCCATAGTATGAGTCCAAGAAGAGGATCTCTGCAGATGAATCGATGAAACACCCCTACTTCAAGAGTCTGGGCATGCGTGTGCACACACTGCCAGAGAGTGAGTGCCCTTACACACAAACACACACACACTGCTCATACACACATGGCATAATAATCACTCATATATCCTCATTCTCATGATGTGCTGTGGTTTCTGCAGGCATATCCATATTTACACTGAAGGAAGTGCAGCTTCAGAGGGACCCCGGTTACCGGAATTCCTCGTACCCAGAGACAGGTATGCGTTTGCTTTGATCAGTGCTCTGTAAACATATTCAGAAACTTCAGAAAGTTATAATGCTCAAGGCACTGATTGTAATAGCCCAATATATATTATATTGACCGGGTCAAGTAATGTGGATGATTTTGGGCAATTATTTAAAAAGAGATTAAGATTAACGGATACCAGTGCCTCTTAAGATATAACTATTGTATAAAATAAGTGTTAATTTTTTCTCAAAATGTATTCTTTAAAATTCTTTAAATGTCTTTAAAAAAATGTTTTTAAATAAATATTTTAAGTAAATTATTTAAATTTAAAACAAAAATTAATATATATCCTAAAATATAATATATTTTATATATTTTAAAATATTTTTTTATCATTTTGTACCTTTGTGCACCCTGTTTTCTCATCTAATATATAGCTACATCTAATATAACATACATTTAATAGCTAAATATATTTTATAGTTATATTTAATATATTATAATATTTTTCAATATATGAATTTCAATATATATATATATATATATATATATATATATATATATATATATATATATATATATATATATATATATATATATATATATATATATATGTATATGTAATGCAGAATTTCAATCCCATTTTAAATAATATTCTTATAAATTTTTATTTGATGCATTTGTTATTTTTTTTAATTATTTTGTAATCTAATAATAATCCTCTAATAATATAACGAATATATTTTAAAACTGCATACATTTTAAATGAATTATATTTTAGAACATTTATTTCTGTCATCTAATAAAACAATACATTTAATAACTAAATATATTTAATATATATTTATTTATTTATTTGTGTTGGTGTAACTTATTTGTATAAATATTAATTTAAACATATTTTTTTCAGAATGAATCTGTAACCTTGTACACCGGGTTCTCTCCTCCTCTTCATTCTCTTCCTTCTGTCTCTCCCCTCACAGGAAACAGCAAGAACAGACGGCAGAGCATGCTGTTTTAAGCTCCGTTCCCTCGCACTCTTGCCCATCACAAACACACACTCTCACACAAGCACACACACAAACACATATACACACACTGGACGGATCAGGTCGATGGCTCTTATTCCGTGACTGTGTTGTAAAGACTAACTGACTAGTCCCCCTCGCTCTCTGAGAGAGGGTGTTTGTTGCGTGTGCATGCGTGGTGAAGGGGATCGGTTGAACCCGGTGTCTCCCTACCCCCCCAGTGTCCCGCCTCCAGCATGCAGCCTTGAGCCAGAATGCCCATCAGCCCCTCGTCTGGACGCCTTCCCACGTGTGACGCTTAGGGTGTGTGAATGTGTATATATTTATTGACGGAGGAGTTGTTTTGCTGCTAATTGACTACTGTCTCTTCGTAACTTCCTCACTCTTGCGCGACCCTCCTGGTTGTCTAGGACACATCAGTCCCACGTTGATACTCCTTTTTTTTTTTTTTTTTTAAAGAATGATTCGAGTTCTGCTTGAATGTTGATATCGCAGCTGTCCATTTGTTGTGTTGCTTTTACAGAGGTGGAACGCATATACGAGTGTTTTGAATTTACTTTTGATTTTCCTGGCATGGTGATGTCGCTTCAAGACAAACCGAACGTACTGAAAAAAAACCCTTTACTTCTCAAATATTCATTCCTCACATTTTAAAGCATCATTTCAAGAGAAAAGAGTGGATATGTTCCTCAAAGGCCGCGTCACGTGAACGGCCTGCTCAACCAGGGACCATCTCAACCAGGTGGGCTTCAGAAAGCCGCAAAACGAGGGTGGAAAAAACAAACACTGGACCAGCAGGAACTTTGTGACCTCACCGCTCCTTAACTTTCCCCTCTTTTGCATTCATTCGTTCATTCACAGCGACAACTGTAGTGCTTGTTTTGTCCGAATTTTTATTTCTTTCTTTTACAGTTGGAGCTCCTGATGCATCATCAAAACCAGTTGCAAATGACTTTTCCCTATTAATAGAGCTCCTCTGTAGCTTCCGAGTGTGTGCGACGTTTGTGAAAGAGCGAGAAAGTGTGGGTGTATGTGTGAAATATGGAGATCAGCAACTGTACAGAGCCCATTGCTCCATGCAAGTGATGGCTATGAAGATGAGCTAGTTTCATTAACAGTATTAAGAGATTTTTTTTAATGTTACATATTGACTCTTCTGTGAATAATGGTATCTTAAAGTGGCATGTTGGAGTCCGACTGTCCCACATGTGTGCTTGATTTTATTCAGAAGAGAAAAAAAGATATTGTGTGTATAAAAAGAAAAAGTAACGACACCACAACAACAAAAAAACTTTTTTGACAGCAGCGTTGGACCAATGTTTCTTTTCCCCAGCATTTATAAACATGAAGAACCCAGAAGATATCAGATTTTAAATGACTGTTTTTTGTTTTTCTGAACTGACAGATGTTGATTAATATTGTAAAACCGGAGTCGATTGTTTCTGGAGAATGCGTGCGCGAGTGTGTGCGTGATTGCGTGTGTAGACGTACGTGACGCATGGAATGCGTGTTGTCCTGTAAGCTCCGCCTCCGTGAAACTGACGCTCTCAGAACAACGGCTGTCGGTTGAATTGACCGTTTAACTCTTTGTACTGCAGATATTTATTTCTCTTAATCAGTGAAGTAAACATGGTCTGTTTCATACAGCTAACTCTCTGTCGTCTGTTTATTATATTTGTGTGTGTGTGTGTGTTTGTGTGTGTGTTTCATCCTGAGGCGTTGATCAGACGTCGCATTCAATGCTTTTTTTATTTATAAAACACAAGGCACATTTTCTTTACTCTTGAAAAGCAAAAAAATATAAAATTAATACGAGAATATACTTTTTTTTAAATCAATTCATTAATGAAAAAAATAACCGGAAGCTATTACAAAGCTTTTCTTTCCAATATTGAAATGGAATTTCGTCTATTACAAAATGTATTTAAGCAGGAAAATAATACAAATACACAATTCTTACACAAAAGGCACAGCCGGTAGTACATTTGAAGCACAGTGCATACAACGCAATATACAATATCAGACAAACAACAAACAGAAACCCGGTTCACAGCCTCGGAGAAATAAAAAAGAGACTTAAATGCTAACGAGATTCCTTTAATATGGTTTAAATGTTTCATTAAAGTCTGAACTGGTCGACAACACGGGGGATCTTTCCAGTTGAAGCACCTTGGGAATGGAGGTACAGTTTGGGAAGGCTTGTATCATCATGTTTTGAAGAGGTACAGAAAGTCAACGCTGATTTGAAGGTGTTTACGTCGTCCAGCATCGTTTGTCTCTATTCAAAACTGTCGAAGATACTGAAAAATAACCTGCCATAAGGCCAGTCTTGAACATGTTCTCCAATAAAATGAGACTACAGATTCTCTGAGACTCCATTTCCAACGACTCACCATCTTCTCAAAAGGACACTTCATGTTCTTTGGCATTTACCTCTTAATAATTCCCTATTTTAAGAGCTATCGGAGGAATTTGGTGAGCTGTTTGGATTGCAGCCTGAGTTTGAAACGAGGAAAAACGCAAAGTTTGTTGGTCCAAAACTCAACAGAACTGAAGGGTGCTATAGGTGCAGGTGGCCACAAGAGGGTGAAGTGCAGTCTGGCTCAAAAAATTACATGAAGGTCCATAATTCCTTCTTAGTGTAAGAGTAAAGGTATAATTCTGGGGGGGTGGATATACGAACTGTCCAGAAATCAGGATTTCTGGGCACTGGAGGACAGGAGGAGAGAGGATGATGATGAAGAGGAGTCCAGGTTGGGGAGGGGTACCGGGAGCGGCCCGTTCAGCAGGGTGGGGAACTGTGAGAGTCAGAAAGCAAACAGAACATTGAGGTAATGCTACACATGGTGAATCGCAATGTCTTCATGTTTTAGTAACTGCACAGCAAATGCTTTATAGGGTTTAAAAAACCGCATGCAAATAATTGTATCAGGAAGTGTCGTCTAATGGTGGAGAGTAACTTGACCGTGGCAAATAATACTTCACATAATGGGCAAATCTTGTCAAGAAATGTCCATGTAGTCCACAAATATATTTTAATGGGAAATATATTAGTATTATCATTATTACTAATTTTTAAATGTTTTTCTACCCGACTTTCCATTTATTTAGTTAGTTGTATACTACATGGATATGTCATATTTAATATTATTATTAAGAATATTTTTGATATTTTGAGGTTAAATACTACCAGAAAATATCCTTAGCTGTATATTTATTATTATTTGTTTGTATGTTGAAATTGTGGGTTGAACCTCATAAAGAAATGCCCAGGTGTGTGTGTTATTTACACACTGCCCATCCAAAAAAAAGTCGCTGTTTGGATTTAAATTGGCAAATGCTTAAGAGTCTATGATTGGATCATTATTGCAGTGATTCTTTTTTTGCTTTGAATGTTTGGCAGCAGTTCTTCTAACCCTAGTTGATGGAGTGTGTAGCTTTTCATTTCTTAAACAACCATGTAGGAAGAAACATCATGGCCATATTGCAGGATGACAATGTCAAGGTTCATCAGCTCAAACTGTGAAAGAATAGCCTGACAAGCCAAACCCACATCAAGATGTTGGGTCTGGGAACTCACCATTGGCAGGGCTCAATCTGGGGGGCGGGATAAACGGTTGTCTTCCAAATTCCCTCTGCACGCAATAGGATAGCGCTACAACCAACCAGAGCAAGAAGAAGGTGAAGCGGAGCTAGTTGATAGATTAAACTTTCACCGTATCCGGTCGGCAAAACTCTGAACACATCTTCCTTTCTTAAGAATGACTTCAGTGCCGCTCTTTGTTCTTTTCTCAAAGAAAAGCTTAACTCCAAGTCTTCCAGAGTCGCGGACAAATCCAATTCGAAAGACCGCTGTTCGCCAGCTTCTTTGTTTACGAGTAGCACGCAGAACCGCCGCAACTCTACCGTCATTATGTTAAGCCCGCCCACCGACTCTATACACGATGTGATTGGCCTGACCAGAGTTTGGTTTTTCCAGCTCGCAAGCCAATGGAGAGTTGCTTGACTACCCTGACTGCAAATTACATTTGCTGACGCTAGGGTGCGTCTAGATTTCTAGGCTAGTGAAAGAATGGTTGGGAGGGAGCATGAAGAATCATTTTCACACATGAATTGGCAGCTCTCACAGATAGCATACGTACGTCTGCTAAAGACCTATGTTGAGTACTACAAACATCTTAGAAAAGCAGTTTTACATACATTCTAAATTATAAACATCTTAAAGACATTTTCTAAATGTCTATTTAACATCTGACAGGCAATGTCTTGGGGACATGATGAGCAAACACTCAAAAATACATCTGGCAGACATCAAATAGATGTCTGCGTGATGTTCATGTGCCATCAGGTGATCATAAGTTCATTGATAGTCTTTGGGATGTGCAGGAGGAGACTTTACAGAGTGCAGGGGCCTATACCATGAAGCCGGTTAAGCTGGCTAGCCAGATATGTTTAAACTTAGTTTGTGCCAATCCTGGGTTTTAGGTACCATTAAAGTGGTTTGGCTTTTAGCAGTATTCATCTCCATAGCAACTTACGCTCCACGGCTAACCTGCTCCAGGGCAGGTTATGTTCTGGATAAGAGATCTCAAACTGAAATTAGACCAATCAGCTGTGAGCAAAATGACACACCTCTGATGCAAAGTCACTCCCCCTGTTTCTACTCCAAATTAAAGGTCACTACATAGCAAATGGTTTTAAAAGACTAAAGTGTCTGGCTTTTAACAATGCTTATTTATTATAATAATAATTTTGAATGACTTAGATATCATTTAAGTAATTATATACCCTTAATCACTTACACATGTATCATTTTAGTTAATCAATCATTAATAGGCACATACTTAAAGTTAATATAAATAGCCTACTGTATATAAAGGTCATACAAATAAGCTTTAAAATCAATAAATAAAGCTATAAAAATTACTACATGTGAGTTTAAATGTTCAATTCTCTCTATATATCAACTAAACTAACTTTATAACTTTTACTTGTACTGACTAAGTAAGATTTTTCTTAAAGTTGACAGCTTTCATAGACAGCTCTTTTCTTCTTCCTGTGTACATTTGTTTAAATTCTTAATATTTTCAATCATGTAATATTCTGCAGAAGAGAGAAATCAATTTCGCTGCTTCTCTCGCGAGAAGTAGATGTCAGTTTCACTGATCCACATCGTGTGATTGGCTGTTCACTACTGATGTCACAGCTAAAATCCTAAACTCAGGATCAAAGCTTGACAGAGAAAGTTGATGATCTGCGTCATGGTACCAATAAAGCTTGATTGCATCGGTTTGGTTTTGTCAACTCAAAACCAATCCTGTAACCCTGAGTTTGTTCAACTACCTTCATGGTACAGGCCCCTGGACTCTTGCATTGTCAATACAAGATCTGGACCAAAAATTGATGCACCTCTTGATGGAAATAAACGTTGTGATGTTAATTCTTCATGCATGTTGACATTGTCATCCTACATGGCTGTTTAAGAAATGAAAAGCTACACACTCCATCAATTAGGGTTAGAAGAACTGTTGCCAAACATAACATGCTAGAAACATAATAATCACTGCAATAATGATCCAATCACAGACTCTTAAAGCTACACTGTGTGATATTTTCCCCCATCTAGTGTTGAAAATGTATATGACCATCCAGTGAATTTTAGTTTCTGTTCCTCTCAACTCCGATTTCATTTTAACTCCTACGGTGGCCGATTTAGTCCAAGATTAACATGGCTTCCAGTTCTACCTCGTCCACATTCGACATGGTGCCATCGAGTGTTAAAACGCGAAAGGCGAAGCTTGAATTTACGGGTATGTCCCTCTTTGGCTAATGTACTTTCAAGATTGAGGGGCAACATGGAGACCCGCATTCGAACCCCTCACCCGTATGTATTTTCAATGGCATATTATAAACTTACGAGAATACTTTATTACTTGAAAGAAGTAAATATACATTAATGAGCACATATATTTTTGAAAGAACTAAGTGTTTTTAGCTAAGAATAAACTAAAAAAGTTACACAGTGTAGCTTTAAGCATTTGCTTGTTTCAGAGGTAGGCAAGTTCAGTCCTAGAGAGCCGCTGTCCTGCAGAGTTTAGCTCCAACCCTAATCAAACACACCTGAACAAGCTCATCAGTGTCTTCAGGATTACCAAGGCACGTCCGAATCTAATGTTAGCCTCACTTCCTGTCTCCTGAGAGACCTTCGTCTGATCGAGTTTTGAAGGCAGCATATTTGTATCCTTCGCTGCCTTTGATATCCCACAATCCTGTGCGTTCCATTCTGTGACAGTTGAGCTGGAAAAAAAGATGGCATCCGAAAGTTGCGTTTGCTGGTCAATTTGTGTGTAAATATAAGTTTTTTACCAACATTTTCCACTTCTGATGTCATTTCTAGCGAGAAATGACTAATGTAGTAATTAAATATTTTTTTGGTTCTCACTAAAGCTCTCTCTAATTTGCTGTAGATCATTAAACTGTTACCCTGCCTAAGAAGTCTGTCTGAAATTAGTTTTGTGAGGTGCCTTCATGCTTAAACGCTGCCTTACAAGCCATCGTCTGATAAGGCAGCGAGGCAACGAGTCAGCTGCCTAGGTTTTCGGACGCAGCCTAAAGCTTCAGGCAGGTGAGGGTTTTTCAGGGTTGAAGTCAAACTCTGCAGGACAGCGTCTCTCTAGGACCGAACTTGCCTACCCCTGGCCTATTTAAATCCAAACAGCTTTTTTTTTTTTGTCCGGGCAGTGTATAAAGAAAATTAAGCTTGTGGCACCAATTTTAGCATTGTGATTATTTAATGATTACATTATTTACTTATTAAAACTGGACTTCACAAATGTAGTGAAATTTCTCCCCACAAAACAAACAAACAAACAAACAAAAAAACCTTGTCTTTGTGGTTCACAAAACAAACACGCTCATAGTCATTAAGGCATCATGGTAGCGCTAGGAGAGGAACTTCCTGTTATGTGAGAGCTGACTATACACACAGACAGAGTCTTTTTCAGTTATCACCCCCTCCCTTTTTTAACAGGAAGCTGTTTTTCCCCCATATCCAATGCAGAGAGGAAACATCTGTAGCTTATTTCCAAACCCTAATACACACACACACACACACACACACTAATACACCAGTAAATCCGTTTCCCGGAGTGACTCAAAAACTTCTTAAAAGCATCTTTTTTCAGTTCTTTATTTACAGGTATAGAAAATAATAAAAAAGGAGAAGAGTGGCATTTTAAAAGAAAAATGCCAGTCGGGCCGCAAGAGTTTTCCACCACAGCCAATAACGACAGGAACGACAGTCATGTGACCAACCAGAAAACTCCCACTACGGCCGCCCGGGGAGGAAGTGAGAGTGGGGGAGTGAGTGTATGCGTCTGTCTGTGTGTATGTGTGTGTGTGCAGTAAAAGTGCACATCAAGAACTGTCACTATTCCTCTAAAGGCGGAGTAAAGCAGTCGCCGTGATTACCTTAATGGTTTCCTGCTGCCTAGCGATGTTTACAGTAAAATCTGGACGCTCCCCTCAAAAAGCAAGATGAGCATAAATATACAGTTTGCTTTGTCTTTTTCGCTCGCTCACACACACCTCCCTACACACTCTCCCTCGGGTCAGAACAGGAAGTATCCACAGGATTTCCCCTCTCGCTCACATGAAGACTGAAACACGACACCAAACACAAGCGCACGCTAGCAAAACACAAGCAAATCCCTTTCTAAAACACACTCGCATGTCAATGCTAAACCAAAACTAAATGAACAACCACATTCTCACGTTCAGATTCCTCTTTTCATAGGTGGAGGTTTTTGGGAATGTTTTGTGCGTACCTGAAAGAGTGAACTGTGGCCTTGTAGCCTGGCGGGACTGAGAGGGGCTACGGGACTCAGGCTGCTCCAGAAATGAATGGAGGACAGGAGAGGACTGGGCGTCAACAGCAAACCAGAGGGAGTCTGAAGAAAGAGGGAGTAGAGGAGGTATTGTGAAAGGGGGGAACAGGAACACGAGATGTTATTTGTATTAGTCACTGAAGTCATGGATCGTGAAATCCCGAAACTTTGGAAAGACGAATGTGAGTCTCTGCAAGTCCAGGCACGTCTTTGCGTCGGTTAGCAGGCGATGGCAAGCGAAGCCTGTCATGCATAAGAAGTCTGAGAAGTCTTTAAAAAATTCCCAGACTTTTTATGTGAACAGGACACGTTTGGAGCGTTAAGGGTATGCAGCACAAATGCGATGTCTGTAAGTGGTATTCAACTGCTAACACTCTGTCTGAGCGGTCTTTGCTCAATCTGGGGTTATGAAATAACTGTCTGTTGTAGATGTTTCAGGATGTTTAAAGCAATAGTTCACCCCAAATTAAACTTCTGTCATGTGCTCAACCTCATGTCATTCAAACCCTGTTTAATTTTTGTCTTTTGTGGACAAACGGTGGTGGCCAAAATTATTAGAACACCTGACAGATCTGAAAATATTGACAGTTTTTTTGCCTCCAACCTATGATTTCATTTCATAATGTTGATGAAACATGGGGATGGTTGCTCTGACCATCAAATATCAGATGATATGTTTAATGTTTGGCATGTCCACCTTTTGCAGCAATTACAGCAGCACAT
The DNA here is from genome assembly GCF_949357685.1 of Gobio gobio. Lineage (NCBI taxonomy): Eukaryota > Metazoa > Chordata > Actinopteri > Cypriniformes > Gobionidae > Gobio > Gobio gobio. The sequence continues at coordinate 9,621,538 of NC_137101.1, forward strand.
CTCTCTGGCATAGTGTCAATATATTTCCTCTGAGAACTTCAACACTAATGTTATCCCATGCCTTCTGCAACTGAAGCCTTTCCTTTGAGTGTACAATAAGATCTGTCCAGTTTATTTTCCAACTCGCCCCCAAATGTGCTCGATGGGGTTGAGGTCCGGACTTTGCGGGGGCCAGTCCATCATTTTCAATGTTCCAGCAGATTCCTTCCGTCGCAGGTAGTTCCGGCAATAGTTAGAACATTTTTCGGGACATTGTCTTCTTGGAAAATAAATCCAGGGCCAATAAGACGACTCCCAGATGCCAAGTGTTCTAATAATTTTGGCCACCGATGTACCAAATACTCTTTTCTATACAACAAAGAGGATGGTCACTAGGGCGCTTGCTGCATCCCGATTCACCTACCTACACCTACTTATGCCCTAAATGTTGTTTTTGTGAAGAAAAAGTACATACTTTTGAGTGTTTAGCAGAAAAGTAGGCAAGCTTTGGGACATACATCATCATAATTGCGTCTCTAACGGACAGCTCTATTTGAACTGTAAATTATCTTGTCACAATTATAATCAACCACATTCAATTTCATTTCCTACCAGTCGTGGGTCTTTCATGCGGAGACTCTCCTCATGTGTTTGCAATTTGCACAATGATGCATTTAAAAGTTAATGGCCAAATGTATCTTTACAAAAGTTCACAATGTTGTTGCAGATGAAATCTAATGAGGATAACATTGAATAAATACATTTTCATCAGGTTAGATACTGACCCCTTTATCTAAACCTCTCTAGATAACCGTTGGACTCACACCATGTTTGTAGTTTTTACTCTTGTTTGTAGTTCTAATCAAATCCTCGTCCATAATGCAATTGTGGTTGTGGGCAATATTTTCCGTTAGAGTGTGCACGGATCAGCACTTCAGATTCTGACCGGAAAAAGTAGACCATCCAGGTATCTTTGGAACACACTAATTCCAATTTTGAATACTAATTAGGATAGATAGTATGTGAATTGGGACGCAGTTTACACCTGGTATTAAGATGCATTATGGTTGATTGGATCAGAAGTAGACGAGGGAGACATTCCCATTTACACCTGGTGTTTTAATTGGCCTCTTTTGTCCACTTTCAACCACTTCTGTCCTGATTTCTTTGAGGAGAGGGTCTATGGGCGGGTACATTTAAGGGCTTTTTCAGATCTTTCGATCGAATGGACTTCCGCAATTTAGACATAAACACGACCGGAGATGATGGAAAAACACACAAAGCGGCAACTTCCTTTGTGCTCTGACAGCCGCAAGACCGCGCCGAACGCTGTGAGTGCGTGTTACAAATCAGAAATGGTGAGAGAATGGTGCTTGGTACGTTTTTCATCTTCAAACCAAACTTGGGTTTTTAGCCAACAAAGTTTAAATCCTGTCTGGCTAGCGCGCGCGTCCCATAATGTTTCTGAATTAGGTCAGTAGGCGGAGATTAGCTGGTCTTTTGTGGCTTTTCGAATGCATTCGACCACATCTACGAAAGCAATCCAGTCAAATGTGTTTTCGACTACCGCTGGAAGTGGTCGAAAGTGGACAAGCTCTAAACGTTTTAGACCCCGTTTAGTGATCCGATCGACCAAAACACCTAGGGGATGTCAAACAGCAAAAAGGCACCATAAAATTAGTCCAAAATGTCTGAAGTCCTATAATAGAAAGACTAAAACTAAAAAATTCCCAGGATGAATTTTCACTTGTTGGAAGGAAAATAGCGACTTAAAGGGTTAGTTCACCCAAAAATGAAAATTATGTCATGAATTACTCACCCTCATGTCGTTCGACACCCGTAAGACCTCCGTTCATCTTCGGAACACAAATTAAGATATTTTTGTTGAAAGCTGATGGCTGAGAAAGGCTTCAGATAGGCCTCCATTGGCATTCAGTACATTTACACTCACAAGACCCATAAAAGGCACTTAAAACGTCGTTACAAAGTCCATCTCACCACAGTGGCTCTACAATAATTTTACGAAGCGACGACAATAGTTTTTGTGCGCAAAAAAAAAATCAAAATAACGACTTTATTCAACCTCTTCTTGGCTGACGCATGCGCAAGAATATGACGTAGCGCCGGTGTTCGGGAATCCATGAAATGCACACTTTAGCCCCATTTTGAGAACTACGCCGAGACCTAAAGCACGATCAATGTAGAATCCAACAGCTTAGACACGCGCGTCTTCCTCTGCTTGCAAACAAATCGCTTCTGGGTCATGTGTCCGAACGCCGGATCTGCGTAATATTCGCGCGCATACGTCGTGGAGGCATACAAGGAACACAATAACAAGCTGGATAAAGTCGTTATTTTGATTTTTTTTTGCGCACAAAAACTTATGTCGTCGCTTCGTAAAATTATTGTAGAGCCACTGTGGTGAGATGGACTTTGTAACAACGTTTTTAGTGCCTTTTATGGGTATTGTGAGTGTAAATGTACTGAATGCCAATGGAGGCCTTTCTGAAGCCTTTCTCAGCCATCAGCTTTACACTAAAATATCTTCATTTGTGTTCCGAAGATGAACGGAGGTCTTACGGGTGTCGAACGACATGAGGGTGAGTAATTAATGACATAATTTTCATTTTTGGGTGAACTAACCCTTTAACTTCTTCTTTGGTGTTCCACTGAAGTATACTAAAGTATACTTTGTTTTTATGCGCATGCTAGGCTATGTGTAATGCGTGTGGTGTACATTTTGCCATTAGCATAGTATGTGCCTTGTGCACAGCAAGCATTTTTCCAGGGCTCTCAAGTTTTTAACTGAGTTCAGAGTGAGATTTTGGCGACGGCAGCAGGGGTTTGGGTGGGGACGAGGTTCTGATCTGAAAAATGACACTAATTTGTATAAATAAATAAATAATATTTTTTTTTATTTAATTCAACATTTGTATGTGTGTGTGTGTGTGTGTGTGTGTGTGTGTGTGTGTGTGTGTGTGTGTGTGTGGGCACAGTATTAATTCTTGCATTTTTCTATTTCAAAGATGTCAGGGAAGAGGCAAATTAATAATCCATAATAATTGTTTTCGGAATTTACTGTGTTGTAAATATAATTTATTCTGAAGCAATAGTCTCACCAGTGTTCAATCAGCTTTGAAATATTTAAATCTGTATATCTTTGATATTTTTACCCTTTATTAAGGGCTTTTTCCCATAATCTTATTAAATATAGGCTATGCTTCAGCTTTCATTTTATATTCTTAAATTTGAATTAAATAAGAATAAGTCACTGTAGGGCTGTTGCCAATTACATTAAATAATTTACACTGAAAAATGTTATGAGATTGTTTTAAATATTTTTGAATATACAAATAAGAAATGTTGGAAAGAAAACATTAAACTAAACCACCAGTAGGTGGCAGAATGTAAACGTTGTTGCGGGACTATCTAAATCTTACCCAGATACAGCAGTGCTATTTTCTGATTGGCTGTTCGGTAGCTATATTTTTTATTTGATTGGCTAGTGCGTGGCAGGGCCTTCTGAACTCTATGTGGATTGTGGAACTCACTTGATTCCTCTAATAGCGGCGCAATTTGGTGGGCATTATCCTGGAAATTTCTCTGCGTGAGAAATACAAAGTGTGGCGTGTAAGCGGGTTGAAATGCGTGTCTCACGCCCAATGCGTGAGACTTGAGAGCCCTGTTTTTCTAACTGCGAATACTCTGTTTGCGAAAACTCAGTTTGCAGTAATTATTTGGTCCACAAGGTGGCAACACTGCCCCGACCTGTTGTACACAGTCGTAAAAAAGCGACTGTGAAGGAACAACAACAAAAGTACTGGTGTGAGGGGGTTGAGGGATACTCGCTGTAGTTTATAAGAGTACAAAGACATTTCTGTTGATCAAAACTTCTAGAGCGAAATAGCGCACGCTATCAAATGGAGTATAGCTTGAAAGATAATGCGTTCGACTGTAAGCATACGTTAGCATTCACATCGGCACTGGAGTCGTATGAGTTTGGAAAGACATGAGGGTGAGAAAACGAAGACAGAAAATACATTTTTAGGTGAACTGTCCCTTTAAGAGAGAAAGTGAGAGAGAATTCTTTATGAGCTTGTAGCTTCCCATGGGTCATGGACTTTGGATCAACAGGTTGTGGCTATAGGGCAGCATGTGAAATCAATTTCTCCTTCTCGCTCCGTTTTTTCTCTGTCCTGTGTCACTATGCTGTAGTGTGCGAGATTACGGACATATGGCTTTACTTACAGGTTTCTCTTCTCTCGCTTGTGCCCTTCTGTCTGTCTTTTCCCTTGTCCTGTCTCACTCTAACCCTTTTTAAACCCATCTGCCTGCCGCACAATTCTCCCTACACACCCAGTAAAGACCAAAACGGTCTCACAGAATAGCTGTATTACCAGGTGTGTGTCCTGTCTATTTGTTACCTGTTAAGGCCTATAAAGAGTGCCGGAGGATGTTTTTGTGTTCATTTATAGCTCTGTTCCAAAAACCTAAAAAGCTGCCAACAACTAAACCTGATTCATTCGAAAGCTCTAGGCAGCAACACTGTCTCACACAAAATAGGGCAAAATTAGCATATTGCTAAGCTAACAACATGATTCAACCAAGCATACAAATACATTGCATTTACATACAGTGGTGGCCAAAATTATTAGAACCACTTGACATCTGGGAGTCGTCTTATTGGGCCTGGATTTATTTTCCAAAAAGACAATGACCCGAAACATTTTCTAACTATTGCCACGGAAGGAATTGAAAATGTTGATAATGGACTGGCCCCCGCAAAGTCCGGACCTCAACCCCATCGAGCACATTTGGGGGCGAGTTGGAAAATAAACTGGACAGATCTTATTGTACATTCAAAGGAAAGGCTTCAGTTGCAGAAGGCATGGGATAACATTAGTGTTGAAGTTCTCAGAGGAAATATATTGACACTATGCCAGAGAGATGTGCTGCTGTAATTGCTGCAAAAGGTGGACATGCCAAACATTAAACATATCATCTGATATTTGATGGTCAGAGCAACCATCCCCATGTTTCATCAACATTATGAAATGAAATCATGTTTTGGAGGCAAAAAAGGTCAATATTTACAGATCTGTCAGGTCTTCTGATCATTTTGGCCATCACTGTAGTACATAGTCAATTTTAACTTAAACTACTTTTATTAATACTTTTGGTAAATATAAGTAAATGTCTAATGTAATAGAGCGATACAAATGTGTCTTGTCATCACTGGCTTTTTTCCATTTTCATAATCAGGCTGATATTACAGATTTTTCAAAAACCTTGCTATCTAATGCTTGCTAGCTTTTTCACTATTGATTCCAATGGAACTAAGCTAATGACACAATATTGTAACGAGAGAAGTAGAAATATCTACTTTTTATTTCAATTTGAATGATCTTTATCAATAATGATTGGTATTAAATGAAATGTAAGTATTTTTGACGCATCTTTGAGCAATTGTCACAATGCTTACCTTTCCTTTTAATAATTGATTCCAAAAGAGCTTTACATTAGCAAGATTCATCAGCTCAAACTGTGAAAGAATGGTTGGGAGGGAGCATGAATGATCATTTTCACACATGAATTAGCACCTTAAAGGGTTAGTTCACCCAAAAATGAAAATTCTGTCATTAATTACTCACCCTCATGTCGTTCGACACCCGTAAGACCTCCGTTCATCTTCGGAACACAAATGAAGATATTTTTGTTGAAAGCTGATGGCTGAGAAAGGCTTCAGATAGGCCTCCATTGGCATTCAGTACATTTACACTCCCAAGACCCATAAAAGGCACTTAAAACGTCGTTACAAAGTCCATCTCACCACAGTGACTCTACAATAATTTTACGATGCGACGACAATAGTTTTTGTGCGAAAAAAAAAAAATCTAAATAACGACTTTATTCAACCTCTTCTTGTCTTCCGTGTGTGCCTCCACGACGCATGCGCGAGAATATGACGTAGCGCCGGGGTTCAGGAATCCATGAAATGCACACTTTAACCCCATTTTGAGAACTACGCCGAGACCTAAAGCACGATCAATGTAGAATTCAACAGCTTAGAAACACGCGTCTTCCTCTGCTTGCAAACAAATCGCTTCTGGGTCATGTGTCCGAACGCCGGATCTGCGTCATATTCTCGCGCATGCGTCGTGGAGGCACACACGGAAGACAAGAACAAGTTGGATAAAGGTGTTATTTTGATTTTTTTTCGCACAAAAACTATTGTTGTCGCATTGTAAAATTATTGTAGAGTCACTGTGGTGAGATGGACTTTGTAACGACGTTTTAAGTGCCTTTTATGGGTCTTGGGAGTGTAAATGTACTGAATGCCAATGGAGGCCTATCTGAAGCCTTTCTCAGCCATCAGCTTTCAACAAAAATATCTTCATTTGTGTTACACACCCTTACGGGTGTCGAACGACATGAGGGTGAGTAATTAATGACAGAATTTTCATTTTTGGGTGAACTAACCCTTTAAATTCCAGATCTTGACCAAAAATGAATGCTCCTCTTAATGAAAATAAATGCTGTGATGTTATTTCCATCAAGAGTGTCCATCAATTTTTGGTCAAGATCATGTATTGACAATGCAAGACTCCAGCACTCTGTCAAGTCTTCCAGCACATCCCAAAGACTTTCAATGAATTTAAGGTCTGGACTCAGAGGTGCCAATTAATGTGTGAAAATGATCCTTCATGCTCCCTCCCAACCATTCTTTCACAGTTTGAGCTGATAAATCTTGCTAATGTAAAGCTCTATTGGAATCAATTGTTAAAATGGAATATGGCCGTGATGTGTCTTCCTACATGGTTGTTTAGGAGATGAAAACTACACACTCCTTAAATTAGGGTTAGAAGAACTGTTGCCAAACATAACAATTCCAAACAGCGACTTTTTTTTTGGCCAGGCAGTGTGTTATAATAGTATAATAATACATAGTTGTATAAAATAGTCCGTTTTTATGTAAATTTGTTGCAATGCATTCTGGGCTTGAGTCAAAAGAAAGCACTATGCATATGCCTATGTTTTAGAAACCGCTTTTGTTTGGATGCCTGTCTAGATAGGCGTGTGTATAGGCTGTGTGAACATAAAAATACAAGAACGTGTGACATGGTTTGATACCTGTGCAGTGAAAAAGGCTGGCGTAAGGGACCCTGAGGGCAGTGCTGGGCTGTTGAGGGCGATGGAGCCCAAGTCACTTCCTGAAAGCAGTATGGAAGGTGCGGAGATTTCCAACCCTTTGGGTTTCCGAGCTTTGGGAGGCAGTCCGTTGCTACCGGTCCTCCTCTCGAGAGGCATGGCTTGATTCTGGGCTCGCTCCCTGTGGCCGGATGATAAATTTAGAGGCTGAGCGATCTGCTCTGATTCGTCTATGCGAGCCTCCGGGCTCCGCCCCGGCCGCAGCCTATAGACAGGGCTATGAATGGGGGAGGGGCTACGGGATGAGCAGGGGGAGGATTTCGAAGTGAAGAAAACCTCTGCGGATGAAGGTGGTGGCGAGGAAGCGAGGGGAACGACCTTCTCTGATCGATTGGTGACAAACCGAATCACTGTTTGTCCCTCCTCCTCTCGTTCGCAACCTCGCTGATTCTCGACTTTGATTGGACGCAGCAGCGGAGGCGGGCTTTGGAGGGAGCTGACTGTGAAGGACGAGTACAGACCAGAGTGAAGATACTCGTTCCTACAGGCGGGATTTCTCAGCGATGACAGCGACATCTTCGGAGACTCCTCCCCCTCACCACAATCGGACTCCACATCCTGTAACATGACGCCCCCTGCGATGTGACCCCCATCCCGACCGAGCTCCACTGCTTGGGGATCCATCTTCAGAATATCAGGGAATGAGACGAACTTGTACACAAACTTCTGACCAATCACCTTCTTTATGATATTCTGCAAGAGAAAGAGGATGATTACGACACACTCTCATTGCAGATTGTAACTATTTTACGCTTGGTGGCCAATTCGTACGATCTCAGTCAGACGTTTAGTATGATCTGCTTACACCCCACTACCTGTTAGGTATAGGGGTGGACCTTCATGCTTCATTTTTTTTCTAAAAATAGTACAATTCTGTATGAATTACATTGTATGAATTCACACGAAATCACATTAAAATAGTTACGTTTTCTCATGAGATCGGTTTGACGATTATCATTGGTCAGACGTTTGAAAGCTGGCATTTGTGAAATGTGAGCTTGTGTAACCTTGTCATAGTAGTAGCGTAGTGCTCGGCTAAGTTTGTCGTAGTTCATGTTGGTCTTGTTTTTGCGCAGGCCCCAAAGTTTGGCGACTTCTTCCGATTTGAGCAGCTTGAACTCGCCGTCGTTGGACGTCCAGCAAATCAGGTGCTTATGGCTCTGGTCCAGCAGTAGCTGCAGCAGAAACTGCCACAGCGTGATGGCACTCTCCATATCTGTTAAACGAGAGAAGTAACATTTTAATAATCATAATCAGGCTGATGTTCTTCTCCAAAACCTAGTTTGATGTCTTGCTACCTAAGAACTTTGGCTAAAATGAGGTATTAGCACCTTAAAATGCTGTTTAGGTAGGTCGCTTGCTAGATTTTGTAACAGAGCTGTTGTTTCCTGTACTGATTTAAAGCAATGGGCATCACTGTGAGCGAGGTGAGAATGTGGCGTGATTTCATTAAGTGTCTATCTAATTTAAATTACCCAAGGTTACACTCTGGCTGCGTTGCTTGTTTATTGGACAAGAAAAGGTGGCATGTGGACGTTTTTTTAATAACCCTAACAAGGTTTGAGTATCTGAAGGAAGGTCTTGTGGTACCGCAAATCCAAATTTAGTTTGTGTCTGGATGTGCGCGGGCCGGCGCCTTGATCTGATAATCAGACATCCTTCCAGGAGTGATTGCGTTTACTTTGTAAAAACTTTCCTTTAACCATCCATGCAGGTTTCTCACAGGAAGTGGTGAAATGGGAGAGGCCGGAGCATCAGTCGTATAAACACAGCCACATTAAAGAACGCCGCGTTCGTGCTCCTGAATCCATCCTCTCCCTTTAATTTCCCCTTTTCCCTCTGCACTCTTCATCTCTCGCATGAACAAAAAAAATGTCATTCCTGGGTGCCCTCCCACAAACTCTGCAAGCATTTCCTGTTCTGTTGTACATTAACGCACAGGCTCATAAACAACAAAGGGCTATCAGCCAGAAAGACTGACACAGGAACGGCTCATAAACAAGCAACATGTTCCATCCCTCTTTGGGATAGAGGTGTCCGCTCAAAGGCCGGCAAATACACCCACTTGTGAACAGAGATTACTAACAAGGCAAACATGGAGTTTGTCCACAAGACCCTGTTTAAAGGATTAAAGGTCGAGATAAGGGAGTTAAAGGGGCAAACATCCCAAACCCAGCATTAAGGGAATTTTTAAAGGTATGTCACCCAAAAATGAAAATCCAGTTCTATCATTTACACTGCCGTTAGAAAGTTTGGGTTCAGTAATAAAAAAAAGAAAGAAATTAATACTTTTATTCAGCAAGGATGTATATTATCAAAAATTACAGTAAAGACGGATCATCATACAGTACACTTTCTATTCGATTAAAAGAATCCTGCAAAAAATGCATCATGGTTTACACAAAACTACTAAGCAGAACTGTTTTCAACATTGATAGTAATAAGAAATGATTCTTGAGCAGCCAATCAGCATATTAGAATGATTGTAATTGTAATGATGCTGACAATTCAGCTTTTCCATCACAGGAATAAAGGAATTGAAAGCAGCTTAAATTGTAATCATATTTCATAATATACAGTTATAAATGTAGCTATGGTGAGCATAAGAGACTTCCTTCAAAAACATTAAAAAAAAACTTTTGAATGGTATTGTATAGTTCTGTTTTATCAAAATACCGGCTGATCCAGAATAACAGGGAAAAAAACATGAAGTCTATACTTCCCTTTATATTATCTGTTGCTTCATCCGTGAACAGTCACCGTCATTATCAGACCTTAATACTGACAACATGCAAAGATGCACATACTCAATCTTTACACACTGGATGGCCGCCCATGTTGAAGCTAACGATGGTTAGATCGTCCAGTTTTTGTGAATGGTTTTCAAAGAAGAAAAATGCCTAAAAGTGCTCTTTATACTGCGGCGCTGTGGTTGGACACAGACAGGAAGCTGCGATCTCACAAAACAGGATGTGCATAAAGATATCTGCTCACATTCCTTCAAGAAACCTTAGACACATCATGCACACAGTTATGACATTTATAGTTTGGATAACATGATTTGAGTGATGTTAAGTTGTCCTCCACTAGACCTCTCGGATCATTTCTAAAAGAAAAATCATCCTTTATTTCTGGCACACTCTGAAGTCGCAGTCAACATGGAAGTGTATCCATTGTGTGTAAGATAAGGACTCTCTAGTCAACAGGAGTGAGTTCCTTCATGCATGTGGTCTGGGATTGACTCCAATAGGAGGGCACAGTGGTTCAATGTTAAAAGCCCAACGGTACAGGAAGTTTAAATCTTGCTTGGGTCGCTTCCTGTAACTGCTGTCGTCATGCCATTGAGGCACACACTTAACCTCAGTGTACTCTCATAACCTTTTGCTCTTCATCCCTGGTTACATTTTGGGAAAGAACTATACGAAACCTGTACACTCTGACCAGGGGCTGAAACGATGACCACAGATTTTCATTTTTAGGTGAACCATCCATTTAAACGTGTGATATTGTATAGGGTTTCCGCTTATTTTTTTCTTATTATTTTCAGTGCAGGAGAGGGACAGAGTGCAGGAAGACCTGGGTGGAGGCACAGAAAAGACCTCAGGTTGAGGTCTGACAGCCGTCGGAAACCAGTTTGACCAAAGCTGTCAAATGTGTGTGTGTGTGAGTGTACACAAACGTTTATACACACTCCTGGGTTTTAACTAGCGTTACATCATACCCTTTGGTAACTGTAAGTCAGTCAAACAGGGCGGGTTGGCGTTTACTGCGGCCTTCCTGCAGTCTGAGCCAGCGCTCTCCCGAGACGGAGCGATGGATAGTGGGAACGAACGAGACGGAGCGCTAGATGGAGAAATGATGCTGGCTGACTCACTAGTGTGGATAGCTCTGACACGGAGCATGTTTTATTGGCCAGGACCAGGAGGAACTCCCTGGTTGCAGACTGCCTTATTTTGGGAAAGTCTTTGTCATCATTTTGACAAAGGCGAACAAACTTTCACCATGGTTTTCGCTCATCAAACTGACGGCTCTGGAAGTCATCAAGGGATTGATCGAATAATGTGCCTTAAGGAGCAAACAGGACAGGCTAAAATCAAACCTAAAACACTTAGGGTGTGTTCACACTTATAGCTTGGTTCTTTTGGTCTGGACCAAAAAAGAAAACCATACTGCCATTTTTAACACTGAACGTAAGAAAGTATTTTTTTTTTTATTTCCTGTTTGCTTTACAAGACTTTTATTTTTGTCTTTTTGACGAAAATCAGCAGCATGATTTGGTCACAAGTGGTGACAAAGGAGGAAGTGCTCGGAAAACGCTGCCAATTGAGTATCCAGATATTTATCAGGAAGTACTACACACACACACACTCATTCATTACTCTTCTACATATGTGACACAGATCTCATTATACATGCTCATACAGCAATATACAGTTTGATACCGTACTCGGCACAACATAAAAGCTCACCGACACCGTACGCCACACACTGTCGCCCATTTATTTTTTCCAAACCCCCAAAGAAGCGAAATGAAACCATTTCCTGCTCCAGCATCCTCTGTGCGGAGCATCTGCGTTAAACAACCGTAAAACTGTCTATATCAGGACTTCCTCCAATTCTCCTTTGAAGGGCGTCTTCCTGGGAATGCCGATCCTGAACTGAAAGGTAGGAATTCCTGCTGCGGGGAGCAAACACAGGAACGCGGGGACCACACGGGCACAAGGCACAAATGGGAGGTTTCCTCTTCTCTTTTCGTGCTGGCACAAAGCTCTCGCCCATATGGACGTCTATAGACTGACATAGGCCCTATTGCATGTGAGACCATGGAGAACGGACTCATGGATTCCCAGATTTACTGCCCTAATCAAAGGAAATAAACACAAGAAGCTGATTTCAAAAGCTCTTGTCTGTTTGGAAAAGTGCCTGCATGGAACGTGGCTGTAAAAGTCATTGTTAGATTATTGCAACAGGGGGAAAAATGTCTCCCTTTTATGCACCGCTGCTGTGAACAAATGTGATTTGCATGTGCAAATCTGGAGTTTTTGTCTCTTTATTGTCTTTCAATGTGAGCAATGAAAAAAAAAGGTTTGAATCCTCAGCCAAAATTGCATTTAGGCATGTAGAGAGACCTCATGACACACAAATAAATAATGGACAGTGTGCGCTAAACAAAAAAACACACTCAAACATAGAGTGTCTGCACTGCCTTGGCTCTGTTCTTACGCCGCTGTCTGGCAAGCATCAGCTTCATGGTCATTGGGTTTAAGGCGGTTTTAACACATTTCATGAAATAAATGAATACGTAGTCTTTACAGTTACTTGGTGAGGCATTAGTAGGTCCACGTGGATTTTTTCACTAACTTCTACACATCCCCATAACAATCATGATTATTAAATATTTTTGACAATAAGGGGGCATTTACTAACCCGACAAGCCAGACCCACATCAAGATGTTGGGTCTGGGAACTCACCATTGGCAGGGCTCAATCCGAGGGGCGGGAAAACGGTTGTCTTTCAAATTCCCTCTGCACGCAATTGGATAGTGCTACAACCAACCAGAAAGCAACGTGAAGTGGAGCTAGTTGATGGATTAAACTTTCGTCGTATCCGGTCGGCAAAACTCCGAACACATCTTCTTTTCTTAAGAATGACTTCAGTGCCGCTCTTTGTTCTTTTCTCAAAGAAAAGCTTAACTCCAAGTCTTCCTGAGTCGCGGCCAAAGCCGCTTCGAAAGAACGCCGTTCGCCAGCTTCTTTGTTTACAAGTAGCACGCGGAACCGCCGCAACTCTGCCGTCATTATGTTAAGCCCGCCCACCGACTCTATACACGATGTGATTGGCCTGACCAGAGTTAGGTTTTTCCAGCTCGCAAGCCAACGGAGAGTTGCTAGACTACACTCGCGGCAAATTAGATTTGCTGCTGCTAGGGTGCGTCTAGATTTCTAGGCTAGGCATTTCTAAGACAGTTTTCAACAACAAAAATGTATGCGTTTTGTCTGTTCCTTAACACGACAATGCCGTTTTTTGGGGCCTGAAAATGCAAACTTTTGAAACGGGTTTCAAAGTGCAAATTTTGGAAAGCTATACTGTTGTCGCCTCCATGTAAACTACAGAAACGCACATTTGTTTAGACGGCGACGTCATGTCCGGTCTATAGGCGCGTAGTGTAGCCTATTACATGTTTAGTCTATAGGCGCATAGTTTCTTTACAAAGTGATATCGCCATCTACTGGCCTGGCATGCATAATACAGCGTTTTTTAGTCATTTTCATGAATCCGTGTGAATAGGGATCGTTTTAACAACATTGTCGTCTGTACGTGAAAAACTTTCCTGTTAGTACATTGTTGTAGTGTAATCGACTAATCGTACCCTAAGAGTAGTACTTTTTTAACCGCATTTACATGACATGTGACCCAATTCCCTCAATTTCCTCCCATGTGGCATGGATCAGATTTACCCACATATATGTAGGCAGGAAGAAGACATTTGGATTCTAATATTCTCAGTTCGGATTCAGGCCTCATTCAATTGTGGAAATAAATCTGATATGATTCGGATATATGCATTTGCGTTTGCCATGTGAGTGGACAGATCAGATATTCCCGTCAATGCGAGTCGTCCGTTGTTGTAAATGCGACGGTGGCGAATGACGTCAACTCAGGTGGACACCAACCGCGATCACATGACTCTCAGACTCTTGCAATGGAGGACAAAGTTTCAACTCAATGTTTTGCTGACATTTAAAGATTGTGTGGAAAGCAAAAGCTTGTATTATCATTTAATCTGCGTCCATTGCAAATCGCATTGTTTTACCTTGGGTTGTTTCGCCAAGTGTATAATATAAATGCAGATATCGGATATGGGTCATCTAAAAGATGTAAGCTGGTCGTCAAAAAAATCTGGATATAGTCAACAAATAGGAATTGAGCATCAAGACTTGCAGTGTAAATGCGGCCTTGGTTCTGTTTGCCTGTTTTTTTCCCCATCAAATGGTGCAGAAAATGTGAACAAGTCCACAGATACCATCTGGGCCTAAACATCAGTAAGAAAACACCCTGTTTTACTACTTTAAATGCGTAGAGACCACAGACAAGCTCTCTCATTTTGTCTTCATGCCATAGGACATCAGGAAATACACTGGGGGAAAAAAATGATGTTGTTGGGAAGTAAATAAAGCAGGAAAGATTTATAACCTGCAATTAATAATCTGAACTAAAAAAAAAGTGTAATTTGTACACCCAATTTTACTCAAATATTCACTTTATATAGATTTATTTATATAATCTCTCATGTATTCATTTAAAAGTAAAACTATTTTGCAATAAGGTATAAAAAATAAGTAAAATCTACTTAACTTTACAATGCAAAGTTCCCATAATGCAGTGGGGAATTATTCACTTTTTTGACAGTTTTATTATAGTTTAGTAACTTGTTTTGCGACACCTTACCCTCTATGTTAAGATTGTGTCTTAAGAACTACTTTGACCAAATTCGGTCTAATTTCTGAGACCAATCTTATTGAAATGATTTGAAAAAGTTAGGATCAATCTTGAAGAAAAAAAAAGAGATGATCAACTTTTAAGACCAGTCTAAGCAGTTTATGCAACCGGCCACTCAAGTCATTTACTGCTCAAAGATTATCCATGAATTATTAGCGTATTGTGTTTTGCGTACCAAAATTTAAGTCGTTCACGAAGCCTCATCGGAGTAATTAAATATTACTTATTTTTTTATCATTTTAAATGAACTACATCAGAATTGCATGTTGATTAAATATTTTAAAGTCACCATGAAATCAAAATTGACCTTTTTATGGAATATTGTACAATTTATAAATGATTTATCAGTGCAAATCATTATTAAAATGCATGTGTCCTCTTAATCTTTAATTAAAATCACATCCCCTCCCTCTTGGAGTGAGGCATTTACTGGCACGGAGGCGGGACAACCTGTCACTCACATGAGATCGACCAATGGCAAACCACAATCATCCAATCAATTCCCAATGGACAAAATCAAGTAAATTTTTTCCTGTTCGAGAAGCCTGACTTTAGGCTACACACTCGCATTATGTTGCAAAGTCCTTTTTCAAAAATGTACTACTAAAAATGGTGTGCAAACCAAGTCATTTTTTCAGTGTACAGCAGGATTTTTTCTCTCTCAAAGATTGCTGAAAATGAGAGCTCCATCAAGCAATCACCTTTTCTCAACACAACAGATTACTGAAGTTCAAAGAGTCAAAGAAAACACACCATCAACTCATCTAACCATACAGGAAGTAGACAGGAGGAACATGACTGTAGACTTTACACACAGCATGTCCGAAGCAGAAGGCAGCTTATCAGGAAATATATACTGCTTGATAAAGCTGTTTTTCTAAACCTTCACACATTGCCGGTGTGTGTGTGTGAGTATGGGAGTTGAGAAAACGATGAGAAGGTGCGCTCCAGACTCTCTCCAGCACAAAGTGACACGCTCACAGCTTCCAAGGCTCGTGCAACAGACCGTTCGCAAGCACAGTGTGTTTTGAATGGCCCCTAGACAGCTTTTAAACACCAAACTCGCCGTCGCGCTCACAAACCCCTCCACTGTAGCGCCAGCGGAAACTCGTAATGAGATTAGTTGGTGTGCGCAGACATTACTTCGCCATGACTAAATGTGCGCTCTTCCTGCGCACACAGACTGCAGTGGAAAATTCAGGGAGCTCCTGCTGAAGAGGGGGAGAAAAGAGAGCCGTGAAGGACTTTTCTCCACGACCACATTTCTCCAGAGAGAGCTGCAGCTCTTGAAATTACGCAGACGGATCGGAGAACGTCTGGCTGTGCGTCTGCGTCCAAATAGTGGCTTCAGAAAGACACGTAAAATATTGTTTACTGCATTTTACTTCTTGCATTAAACTGTTTGAAAAGGCAGAAATAGTAAGGCTAAACAATACTGACACACTGATATAGTTCTACTAATCACCACAGGTTGTTTTCTCATCACAGAGCTTGTTTTGAAATGTAAATTGGAGACACCAAAACCTGTATAACTACAAATCTATCTAACCATACAGGAAGTAGATAGGAGGAACTTTACACACAGTATGACAGTGAGTCCAAAACTCCGAAACAGAAGCAGACGGCCTCGAAAGTGCATCGGTTTAAAAGAAAGATGACTGACACAAGCCACACACTATTAATAGGCTTAATAAAGGATAAGAGTCGTCAGTATTTGGACACTTTCTGGTTGTCATGGTTGAACAAGTTTATGAGGTGAACTTGGGTTAGTTCTGAGGAAAGCTCTAGCATCATCTGCTATCTAATGCAACGAAGTCCGTTGTGTCTCTAAAGACTTTTCGCTGTCACAAACATCGATCACCCCCAGCATATCCAGATGCAGGGGTAACATCAGCTCTGTAGGGCCGAACTGAAGTTTCTTTGTTTGCCCCAATGACTCATTTTCAAGATGCTGTCTGCTGCCAGTTTCAATCCGGAAGCGCATGGCAATTAGTCTGCTGCTGTTTCCAGACAAACCAGAAACTCTACTAGTGCTTTTAAAGCGCCAGGAGCCAAATTTCAGCCTTTTATAACAGCCCTGCTTGAACTAACGAAATGTTTGAAATATCCACCATGAGCTCAACAGGTATTCGAACTTGCATCAGCCGTGCGTAAATTGCGCGTAAGTAACGGGAACGGTGGACACTTGAAGTGTCTTGTGTGTCTATTGGTTTATGTACATACATTTCTTTCATTTGTACAGGCTACAGTTCAATCTTAAACATCACTTCTGAACACTTCAAACTGCTCCTTCGTTTGGAAAGGTTCGTTATTTTTTCGAGGATATCAAGTTTCAGAAGTGGTCTTCCTTTTATTGTTATTATGAAGTAATTATACATCTGTAAACATTTATAAAACACTCGGATAGTTTGGATGGATTGTTCACATACCTGTGCGTAATGGTCGGGCTTTTTGGGGTCCTTTTTCACTTTATTAAAAAGAATTCCGTATAATGCGCTGTTTTTCCATGCTGTCGGCCGTCTCGGCAGCTCTCAGTCGGACTGTAATGGGATCCCGACTGTTTTCTCTCTCTCTTTCTCTCTCTCTCTCTCTCTCTCTCTCTCTCTCTCTCTCTCTCTCTGAGCAGGAAGTTGGTGCAGGCAGACAGCGAGCCGGCTCACTTCCTCTCGCCGTGCGCTATTCCCCAGGCGCTCGGCCCGTCTGTGTAAACACGCTTTTCCTCCTCTAGCCACCATCCGACATTCAAGAACACGAGCACACACGCGCGGACGCTGATGCGCGCACACGCAGTGTACTGTAACCTGAATCTGCTGAGAGCCGAGCACACTGACGTCACCCTCTTCCTGCCGGGACCCGACGGGAGGAGCCCGTGTTCCTTCCTCCACACACATTTTTTTTTCTCTCTCTCTCTGTGTGTGTGTGTGTGTGTGTCTGTGTGGTCCAGGTAAACCCTACGTTATGGGGACAAAATGTCCCCACAAAGATGGCAATATCCGAAATTCTTGTCCTTGTGGGGACTTTTTTTTTTGGAAAACAGCGTATAAATCAGATAATTTTATGGTTTTTTTTTTGAAAATGTAAAAATGCAGAACGTTTTCTGTGATGGGTAGGTTTAGGGGTGGAGTTAGGGTTAGTGGATAGAAGATACAAATTATACAGTATAAAAAGCATTATGTCTATGGAAAGTCCCCGTAAAATATGAATTTTACGCGAGCGCGCGTGTGTCTGTCTGATTATGACCTTTGGGGATCAAATTACTAGAAAGCGCCCTTATAACTAAATCTGGAATCTGGAAAAAACATTCTTAAAGAGAATATATAGGTCATTCTGTACATGGGTGACTTTTTCCTTTTGAAATGGTGATTTCCAAAGTAAGCTACAAGCAAGTATGTTAGATATCTAGAACTTCTTGTCAAAGCAAGCAATGAAGTCTAGTAAACTCAAAAAGTTAAAGTTGTGATGTTGAGGAAAATTACTATTTTTTCTCTCTCTCTCTCTCTCTCTCTCTCTCTCTCTCTCTCTCTCTCTCTCTCTCTCTCTCTCTCTCTCTCTCTCTCTCTCTCTCTCTCTCTCTCTCTCTCTCTCTCTCTCTCTCTCTCTCTCTCTCTCTCTCTCTCTCTCTCTCTCTCTCTCTCTGTGTGTGTGTGTGTGTGTGTGTGTGTGTGTGTGTGTGTGTGTGTGTGTGTGTGTGTGTGTGTGTATGTGTGGTCCAGGTAAACCCTACATTATGGGGACAAAATGTCCGAAAGGCAATATCCGAAATTCTTGTCCTTGTGGGGACATTTTTTTTTGGTGCCTATGAGGAAAACAGCGTTTAATCAGACAATTTTATGTTTTGTTTTTTTGAAAATGTAAAAATGCAGAACATTTTCTGTGATGGGTAGGTTTAGGGGTGGAGTTAGGGTTAGTGGATAGAAGATACAAATTATACAGTATAAATAGCATTATGTCTATGGAAAGTCCCCATAAGATATTAATTTTACGCGAGTGCGCGTGTGTTACTAGAAAGCGTCCTTATAACTAAATCTGGAAAAAAACATTCTTAAAGAGAATATATAGGTCATTCTGTACATGGGTGACTTTTTCCTTTTGAAATGGTGATTTCCAAAGTAGGCTACAAGCTAGTATGTTAGATATCTAGAACTTATTGTCAAAGCAAGCAATGAAGTCTAGTAAACTCAAAAAGTTAAGTTGTGATGTTGAGGAAATCTTACTATTTTATGTCAATTAAACTTGGTTAATAGTTGTGAAAACATGAAAAATTAAGTTCAACCGATATGTTTTTAAGTTGACTTAACAAAAAAATCTAAATGCTTATTAATTGATACAGTACGTTGTCCCAATTTACTGCAAGTTATTTCAACAAATACATTTAAGTTGAGTTAACTTAACTACTAATGTTGGCTAAACTTAACTGAGTCAATGCAACAAGATGACTTGACCAAGTCAAGTTGTGTCAACAAATAATTTTTTACAGCGTACACTGTAAAAAAAAAATCAGGTCTCCAATTGAAAATGTTCTAGTGAGCGATCACATCTAAAATTTTCAGTTGGCCAAATTTAATTTCTTGAATTAAATTGCATGAATTCACAAAAATTAAATTTGGCCAACTGAAAAATTTAGATGTGATCGGTCACTAGAAAATTTTCAATCGGAGACCTGAACTTTTTTTTACAGTGTAGGCTACTGTGAGACAAAAACGTGTTAAAGTATTAATAATAATTCAAATTGTGGCATCTCATGCTAAAGTAATACCTTTTTAATACGCACTGGGAATATGATTATGTCTGCAGAACAGTAAAAGGGTTACACACGTTGTATTGTCAGACAGCGCTTTCAAAAAGCAATGTAAGGTTATTTCCCCACAAATATTCACTTTTTTGCATGTATTTTGTTTGCATTAACATAATCACATTTGCTTATACAGCATGGAGACGTTAAACAGAGATGCGGACAGACCGCTAAATAAATAAATATCAGTTGTCAAGACTATTGGCATGACAAAAGATGTGCAATGTGGCATGATGCTTAATAGCCTACAACAGTGCAAATAAGTGCCGGTATATAAAAGTGTACAGCTACAACAAATAAATCTATATCTCTCTCAGTAAATGAGTGGCATGGGGCTCCAGGGGGTGGAACCATCTTTCGATTTCCTGGAGGGATATCCACTGACAGGAAGCCGGATCCTTCAAAACACACGCACGCACGCACGCACACACACACACACACACACACACACACACACACACACACACACAGGCTGAATCCGAAATCGTTTATTATTATTATTATTTAAAGGGACAGCCATTTGTAGTGGTGTCCAAAACCATAGTGGACGTTATTGAGTGCACTCATTCAATCCCACATTGCACCGAGTGTACAGCTGATGTACTACACACAACGACTGTCCGACTTCACGCGCTCGTTTTCATTCACTCTTTTTTTTTCTTTTTTCTTTTTTTTTTATCAAATCAAGTTATTTATTGACAGTTACGTTACAGTATAGCCTCAAATCTGTTAATAGTCAATTAAATATACAAGTAGGCCTATATGTAAACTAATACAACTAATAGACTATTTTGAGTATATTTTTAGATTAATTCACTCCTTCAAGTGAACTGTATTAGTGGACTAACGTAGGGAATAGTGAGGGAGACTTAACCTCTTCTTTAAATTCATTTGTTTTTACTGATGCTGATATCATTCACTAGGCCTGAATCTGTCCACTTGAGATGTTCACACACTGAGATTTTAAGGGGCATATGAAAACAATTATGATCTTTGCAAGTACCCCTGTTTTTAAGATGTCTGTTCATCATCTGCCATCTAGTGGAGGAAGAAGACATTACAACAAGCGCCTATACACGTCATTACAAAAACCGACGGCCGTCAATTATTCACAAAAACCTTTTTTCTTCTCTGTCTAGCTCTCTTGATCCTAATTTATTTAAAATTTTATGTCACCCCTGGCTCAATGTCTGTTTTGTATTTTTTATTTTGTTCCTTTTTACTGACTAATGTTTATAATTGTTGTTGTTGTTAAATTCTTTTTTGAATATGACTATTTGCTCTTATATGCTCTTATGATCTGTTTTAAAAAAAAAAAAAACATTATTCACAAAAACCATTTTCTTAAGATTTTGCCTAAATTTCACATCTTTCTTGATGAGATTTCTCTTATGTAAAATGTTTTAAACTCACGATAATAAGAATAACAATTACGATTCTAAAGAAATAGGATCATATTTTTCTTACTGATTGAGGCGCTATTGATGTTTTTTCTCCATTTTTCTTTTATGTTATTGTATTTCAATGCAGTGCTGTTTCTTTTATTGCATTGTTTAACAATAAAAATTCATGTTGAGACATTATTAGCCTTTTGTTATTATTATTATTATTAGCCTATTATTATTATTATTATTATTATTATTAATGCTTTGCGATTTGAGAGTTTCAAAATACATCTTCATGTTTAAATTAAGCGGCCCTGCTGACGACAGAGATCAAGGGATTTTGTTAAAGTTGTACAAACACCCTCAGCCGCTAGAGGACAGTAGTTAATCGTTCTTGCAGAGAAGGACACAAAACTGCAACTCCCATAATGCAGCTTAACGGGCCGGTGTCACGTGACCGAGTGTGGGTTAAAAATCCTTTCGCAGCGCGAGCTGACTGCTCTCTGTCTCAACCATGACTCCCGTGTCAGACCCCAGCTCGTTCTCCTCCATCTCCAAATGCTCTACCAAGCACTTAAATCTCATTTACCATGTTGACTTTGACAGGCATGTGCTCAAAGGGAAAGTCGCCCTGACTGTGGAAGTTCTGGAGGATAAATTCTCTTCTCTGGTACAGTTTTCATTTGATTCATAACATCTGTCATTGTGTTTGCATCGATTTCACGTTAACGTTACATACACACATCTGCATGAGTAAGATTCATAGTGCTGTATGCTTTTACGATGCATTTGTTGCTTTGATTCATTCTGATTAGTGGAATATCTAATAGATTTTTACTAGTCGGACTAGTTGCTACTGAATAAGTAATACTAGCAATTAAAAAACACAGATACTAGTTATTTAGCAATACATGTTGAAACTGCCTGTCATACTGTAACAGATTAGGTTACATAACTTGATACAGTAATGATGATATTCGTAACGTGAGCCGATGACTTGCATTCAGAGTTTCTTGTTTATGAATTTGATACGTTTATTCAACTATCATCTTCGCACATATGCTTTGACTGTCATGCTGCCAATAATGCCAAATATAGCTCCTCATTAATGAGGTGTATTAGCCACGGACTGTGTACCGGGTTTACTGCACCTCACCTGAACTTTGATTTCAGGAGAAAAGTCAGATCACATTGATGGACTTTTTACCTGAGTTACCTGAGGCAGGTGCAACTTGTCAAAAGCGTTTCGATAATTATGAACTTGAGCAACTGCTAATCAAATGTTCACGGATTCTAGAATTTTCAAGGTTGTGCAATGCATGCAGATGTGACCAATGGATTTCCATGGCTTGTTTTGACAAGATGTGACACGCACAATATAATATCTGCTAATATATGCCAAAAGGCATACCTATTTGCTGACAGCAGATATTATATCTGTGTATATATAGATATACAATCCATTGGCAGACAGTAAATGGACAGTTTGTGATATTATATCATTAAATGTCAGATAACAGATAAAGACACATTCTTTTCTCTCTTTCTCTCTCTCTCTACAATACAAATAATTTTGTTTCCAAGTTCAATACGTCTGTTTTACCATCCTGAAATTTTAGTGTTTCATGTTTTTGCTGAACGTTCCAGGTATTGGGAAGAATACTTGGGACGTGAAGGTTTTTGTTTTAATAAGATACTTTTATTTATGAATGCATTTGAAAACGCACAAAGAACAGTGTACCGTCCGTGGCTAATTTTACAGTTGGACAAGTTAAATTAGCCGTTTGGAAGACCTGTAGAATGAATTCTGAGGGGAATAAACATAAGTGGACTGCTTTGGTTGAGGAACCAAAGTTTAAATGGTGTGCGAATAGTGCTTTATTGTCAATATGTGAAGATGAGACTATAATGTTTAACTGGTGATGTTTGATGGGCAATTTTAAATGTACTTTATTTATTATCCCGCCCCCCATGATTTTGAGATTTATTTTGACTATGCACAGTGTAGCATTGCATCTGCATGGATAGAATATATTATATGTTAGTGTTTTAGTAAATGTTTAAATAAAGAGTTGTAAAGTCACTCACTCTCACACTTATCACTTTCACTTGCTCTCTCTCTCTCTCACTCAATAGCAGTTAATACTTTTATTTCAGTTTTAAATCCCGATGTCACCACAGAGTGCCCTTTTCTGTTTAAAGAGAGAAACTTTCTTTCATGCTTATAAGGATTGTTTTAGACCGAAAAGGTTGTTTAGTTTATTACAAAATGTATTTTACAGTTTTAATGAATCTTTGTCTATATATAGACATATTTATTGTTGGTTTCAAATATGTTAGGTTTAATTGTCAGTGTTTAAATGTTATCATAGGTAAAGCAAAGTTAGCGATTTATATGAGAAGAAAAAAACAAGATAGAACTGGGTTCAGATATGAATCGTTATTAATATCATCAAGATATTACGACTATGTTCTACAGTTAAATCATCCAGAATACTCATTGATTTTCATTTTTATAGTTCCATGGACGACCTTATCACATTCTAGATGAAGGCAATGTGCTCTGTTGTTGATGGACAATTGTTTCCCTCTTCTACTAATGTAGACAAGGGGATTTTTTTTTTTTTTTTTTTTTTTTTGTGGTATAAAAGGTGAATGTAAAATTGTTGGAAAAGTGTTTCATGTAAGTAATTGTAATAGTCTTTTTGAAAAATTTACATTCTCTTCTCTCTCGTTTGCTTTCAATGATTTCTTTCTAGACTCTGGACTCAAATGACCTGAAGATCTCTAAGGTTTCTGCAAATGGCCAGGCTGCACAGTTTGCATTGGGGGCTAAGCATAAGTTTAAAGGATCCCCTTTGGAGATCACCCTGCCTTTCGTCCTGTCCCGGTAAAGCCACAAACTTGTTCTGTACCAAGAGATTCCTGTTCTTCTTTCTCAAACATTCAAGTTATTTCTGATATGTGATTCACTGCCAATATGAATGCGTCTTTAAACACGCATGCAAATGCATGCTATACTATATGAACGAAGTTGTGAGCTAAATCTGACAAAATAATTTTTCCACAAAGGCATTTTTTTAAAATTATGCAATTAATATTTAAATCTTTAAGTAACATCATACAAAACATGCAAATAATTAATTTAGTGCATTCAATTTAAATGTCAGTTTTATTCATTTAGTTCATCTTTTAAGGAAAGAAATCAAAATCAAACGTATATACACAGGTATACATGTATATTTGCAATTACTACTGTATATAATTATTCTTAAATGTTATCATATTAACTT
This sequence comes from Gobio gobio, assembly GCF_949357685.1. Lineage (NCBI taxonomy): Eukaryota > Metazoa > Chordata > Actinopteri > Cypriniformes > Gobionidae > Gobio > Gobio gobio. Next base: position 9,645,697 of record NC_137101.1, read on the forward strand.
TGAAAGCCCTATTAATTTCAGTGCAAAGTTTTCTCTCTTTCGTTTTATGTTGTATTGTGATTATTGTGTGTGTTTTAGTGGTCAGCACGTGATTGTGGAGATTGAATATGAGACGTCTCCTAGTGCCACTGCACTGCAGTGGCTGACCCCCACACAGACTGCTGGGAAGAAACATCCATACCTTTTCAGCCAGTGCCAGGTACCTCCTTGCCATCTCTCATCTTTCCACAACCAACATGTGTGTACATGCAAAGATGGGTGGTTTGGGTGCAATTTCCTTGACATATTATTATTTGTGCAATTTTGCAATACAAACCACAGTGTTGCATTGTTCTTCTGCTTCACCTTACAAAAGCCTATCAAGAGCTACTTCATTCCACAACCCATTTAACAATGTCATTTGTAGATCTGCTATATATATATATATATACCTTTTAAATTGTATCACTACCAAGTGTTTTTTTTATTAAAAGTGTGCGTTTCATTACAGTGCTAAATCTAAATACATAAATTAAGAGAACATTAACTTAAATAAAATAAAACTTATTTTAGCTTGTTACAGGCTACATTTCTCATTTTCATCCATTTTAAGTTGATGTACTAAACCTAAAACTGAAATAAAAATGAATAAAAAAAACTATATATGCATATTTTACAAAAACTTATACAAATAACAAAAGCACACATTAAAATGACTAAAACTTTAACTGAAATTAAAATGAACATGGAAAATATAAACACAAAATCTAATTCAAAATATTGTAATAGTATCTTAATAGCACTGTTTACATCTGGTATTAAAAGGGTAACTCAACTCCTGATCAGAACTCCACCTACCGACAATATCTGGAAAAGTGGGCAGCACTCAGACGTTTTTACACCATATACTGTAGAATTAAAACATTTTATGCCCAAATGTCAAATGAATCAATGAACATCACTAATAAAGCCCCAGTCTTGCAGATCATTAACTAAAAAAAGTTGTTTTAGGGTTTAGTTACCCTTTAAGATGCGTTTTAGTCATTCGGATCACAAGTGGACGGCGCTAAATACAGATGTAACGGGGTCTAAAACGTTTCGAGCTTGTCCAATTTCGACCACTTCCAGAGGTGGTCAAAAAACGCATTTGACCGGATTGCTTTCATAGTGTAGACCAGGGGTGTCCAATCCTGCTCCTGGAGGGCCACTGTCCTGCAGAGTTTAGCTCCAACCCCAATTGACCTATCGGTAAGCCCCGACCCCCTTAGTTACTGTTGCTAACTCGGACAAACAAACAGAAAGAGTTGCTATATCTTACAATGACAGCCGTCAGTGTGAAAACCTTATCCCAAGATGTTTTTGGACACAGAATGTAGCGTACCCCGTCCGAATGATGGCCAGACTTTTCTGATGGTTTATCAAGTTTATGATGTCATTTTTCACTACAAAAAAAATAATCGTAAGAGCTGAACAAACAAAGCATAAGAAGTGCGCACTAACGTCTCATTCACAAACTCTCTCTCAGCGTTGCTCTCTCCGTTGCATTACCATTAACATACACAGCAAACTACACAAAAACACTCATAAAACGAACAGTAAAAAAACATATACACAGACCGTATGCCTTTTCGAGGGTGCAGTTAATAACTGGTAAACTTTGTATGATCTACAAAACAACTCCGATAAACTGCGTGTGAGCTCTCCCTTTCACCACCCGTAGACTATAATACCCATCAAAATAGGAATCCTCCTTAGTAGGACAGATAATGTAGACCTTAAACATATCTAAAATTAAATTAATTTACATATAACCCAGGGTTTTTCCTGGGTCAAAAATGGTCTTCGGTGGTTGCTGACAGACATGGTCATCCATACACACGCCCGCACGCACAGTAAAAAAGTACCCTACCCACGTGATCTGCAAGCGCAATACTGACAATACATTTTAAATAAATTCAAAGAAAGTTTGTAACTTTTGCTTATCTTATTTTGATCCCACATGAAAAAATACTATAGTATATTATAGTAAAATTACTCTAGTAAATACTATAGTGTTTTTGAACCGTACTATAGTAAATATACTACAGTAAATTAACAAAGTGTAGTAAATACTATAATATACTAAATATACTACAATTTACTGTAGTATATTTACTATAGTATGGTTCAAAAACACTATAGTAATTTTACTATAATATACTATAGTATTTTTTTCATGTGGGATACCTTGATGTTTGTTTTTGTTCCTCATTTTTACGCTATTTACTGATAATTGTTTTGGTATATAATCATTTCAATATTAAAAAGTAGTATTAAAAAAATGAACAAATAGCCTAATTTTCTGCCATATACAATTTCATAAAATTATCAGCTAGCTAACAACAACTTTGTTCTGGGTTCACCTCACTCCAGTCTAAACTAAGTGATTTATAGGCTATTTATTTTACTACACATTATGAACATAAATAAGCTGAAAGAATGTGGATAATTAAAACTCTTACACCCACTCTTGCTAAATTGTGTAAGCACACTTTTGTTCTCATTTCAGATGTTCAGAGTAAATGATTAAACTGATTCGTTAGTTCAGTGTTGGACAGATCAGTTGTTCTAACCAGTCGTTGAAATGATTCGGTTCAAAGGAGTCATTAGGTTGCGAATCGGACATTAGCAGATGCATTGTGTGTGAATCCCGTCGGTTAGAACATCGCGAAAGATTTGTCAACACACAGAAAACACTTCATAACCGGATAGGATTTGTTTCCCGTTTATTGAAAGTATGGTTTATGTCAGCTGGTCAGAGAATCAGTCAATGTTTTTTGAGCGCATTTCACACCCAGCGGTAATTAAAGGAAAACATTGTCTGATAGCGCCACGTGCAACATGGATTCGGTCTTCCGACCTTTTTATTTTGATTAACGTAATATGTGAAATATTAGAAAGCTAAGAATGCTTATTTTGAAGACAGAGAGGGTGCGAGCGGGGGAGGAGCTCTGATCGTTCTCTCTGTCACTCAGTTACAAGCGCAGCATCTATTCTACATCATTCATAAATCACAATAACTCATCAAATAAAGCTTTGGCGGGACAAATTTGTTTTGGCGGCCGCCAAAAAATTTTCAATGTAGGAAAAACCCTGTAACCAGTTTAATATGGAGAGGCACGGAAATGTAGACCTTCGTGTTTTTGACCTACAGTGTTACATGACGTGAGAACAGTTAGTTATTACAGTTGTATGTTAGCAGGGACTTTAAGCGTAACTTAACGAGAGTATGACAAACAGAAAATCCTCTCCGGATACCTGGAATCAGTGTTACAGTACCTCAGGCACGACATTTTAGCATTTTTGTAGCATAAACACCATCAAACCGATGAGAGCTTCGGATTTTCCAACGCATCTCTATGGCGCTGACACCTAAAGATGTCCGAGTTCCGGTCCCGGCACAACTGATACTCAACTGCTATTGGCTCATCTGCGTTCGAGGGGAGGGGCTTACCGATAGGTCAATTAAACACACCTGTGCGAGCTAATCAAGGTCTTAATAGGCACACTAGAAACTTCCAGAGAGGTGTTGAGGCAAGTTGGAGCTAAACTCTGCAGGACAGTGGCCCTCCAGGACCGACTTTGGACACCCCTGGTATAGACACTCATGTGGTCGAATACCAGCTACTCTCTGCCTACTGACCTACCATGTAGGTTATGGGGCGTGCGCTAGCCAACAGGATTTAAACTTTGTCGGTTGAATACCCAAGTTTGGTTTGAAGATGAAAAACGTACCAAGCACAACACACACTCAAGGCTTTCGACGAGTTCTGTCGGCTTTCAGAGCAGAAACGAAAGCTGCTGCTCTGTGTTTTTCCATTGTCTCCTTCCGCATTCATGTGTAAATTGGGAGCTTATTTCGTCCATTAGATCGAAAAATCTGAAAAAGCCCATACATTTACCCGCCAGAGACCCTCCACTCGAAGAAATCAGGACAGAAGTGGTTGAAAGTGGACTAAAAACACGCATTAAAGAGGTTCCAGGTGTAAACGCGAATGTGTCTCCCTCGTCTACTTGTGATCCGATCGACCAAAACGCATCTTAATATCAGGTGTAAACAGGGCCAATGATACTAAAATAACACGGTTTATAATAATCTTTAAGTCCTAAAACTTTCCAGCCTTTTCGTAAGATATTTAAGAGTTTCGGTTGTCAGTTTATAAATAAACTACATGGGATTTTTGGGTTCTATTCCATCTCAAATGTGCAGTGACTTTTTTCATTTACTCTGTCTTTATTCAAAACAGGCCACTCACTGTAGGACCATGGTGCCTTGTCAGGACACTCCATCAGTGAAGCACACTTATTATGCCCAGGTAACATGCATGAATAGCTCAGAGCACTCAATGAAGCAGCAATGAAGTGCATGCCAAGATAAACCATCTAAATCCACAGTTGTTCTGCCGGTAACACTGGGTACATTTGACTGTGTCTCAGGTGTCTGTCCCCAGAGAGCTGGTGGCTTTGATGAGTGCGTTGCGCGATGGTCAGGAACCAGATCCGAGCGACAGCAGCCGGGTCATCTATCGCTTCAGACAGCCGGTCAGTGTCTCTTCCTCTTCTTCAGTGGAGAGTTGGTTTTCAAATGAAAATAAATCTTAAAATATATATCAAATGAAAAATGTCTTTTTCTTTCTTGCAGGTCCCCATGCCATCTTACCTCATTGCCATTGTAGTTGGCGCTTTGGAAAGCAGGTGATCCTTTTCCTGTTGTTCTTCCCCTCATTTCTTTTCCTTTTTTTTTGGTCATGGTTTTGCTTATATGACCACCAAGTTTACATATTCAGTGTTTAGTTGTGGCTATTGTTACTTATTTCACATCCAAAGAAGTTAGCCAATCATAAGAGGCTATTTACATATAGGTAAATATACAGTAACACCTACATTATAAGATGATTTGAATATGGACATTTTTAAGCATTTGCAATGTGGGCGAACAAATGTTTCTCACTTGTTAGACGTAAAATCACACCAGCCTGTGGCCCGAAGATAGCATCCTCTTTTCCAAAAGCTCATTATCATAACTTCTCCTTTTTTACATTTAAGTTTTCTGTGCATGCCTTCCAGATAAGGTGTAAATAATCATTGCTTGTGGCTTTCAGGGAAATCGGTCCCCGGTCCAGAGTTTGGTCTGAGAAGGAGTATGTGGATGAGGCAGCGTTTGAGTTCTCCGAGGTGAATTCGCACATCAAGCGTACATGCTTGAGCTTCCGTTTATCACAACTGATGTCTGCGTTGATACATGTTTATATGTGAATAAAAGTCAAAATAAATTAATTTTTGTATATTATTTGGATTATATACTTTATGAACTTTTTGAATTTGTGTCATTTGTGTAGCCGTCAATGGAGGGACAGAAAGCTCTCAGATTTTTTTATCAAAAAAGTAGTTATTTGTGTTCCGTAGATGAACGAAATCATCGAAATAAGCATAATCAGATTAAGAACATGCATGTAAAGGCGCTCACTATCTATCAAGTGCTATCTTATGTGGCTAACAGATAAAACTGTTTTGCTTCATTAGACTGAGACCATGTTGAAGACCGCTGAGAGTCTGGCAGGGCCGTATGTGTGGGGCCAGTATGATGTCCTGGTGCTGCCTCCGTCTTTTCCGTACGGGGGCATGGAGAACCCCTGCCTCACATTTGTCACCCCCACTGTACTGGTCCGTATAATTCCCCTTCACACACATACTGTATGCACTCTGTAGACTTGTGCGGTTAGTAGTTGCATTCACACAGACATGCAATGCCACATTCACACAGACAGTGGTTGACAAACTATTACTTTCAGTCTATGAGGTTGCTGCAATACATGCCACACTATTGTTCAAAAGTTTGGGGATGGTAAGAGTTTTTTAATAATCATTCAGCAAGGACACATTAGATTGATTAAAAGTGAGAGTAAACACAAACGTTTTGGTACATCAGTCATATTCTTGTGCTCTTTTTCAGGCTGGAGACAGGTCCCTCGCTGGCGTAAGTCAACTGTGTGCATTTACAAATTAAAACCATTTTTAGGTTAATCAGCATTTGTTCTCAACCGCTTATGTGAATATGCTCTGTCCTTATGGTTTTGCTGCAGGTCATCGCTCATGAGATTTCCCACAGCTGGACTGGGAACCTGGTGACCAATAGGACCTGGGAGCATTTCTGGTCAGTCGGACATATTGAGCTTTAACTGAATATGCAGATGAGAATATGCAAAATAGGCACTCAGGCTCCACCTCCCGTGATGTTCTTTTGGTTGTAAAGAGCAGACAGAACATTTAACTATTTTAACTATTGGCTAGATCCTATTTTTGGTCCCACTTTATATTAGGTGGCCTTAACTACTATGTACTTTCATAAAAAAATAAGTGCAATGTACTTATTGTGTTCATATTGTATTGCAAAACACTTTTGCTGATATTGAGGTGGGATAAGGGTAAAGTTAGGGACAGGTGTGGTGGTGCTATGGGTAGGTTAGGATGTAAAAGATGGGTCAACAGTGTAATTATACATGTATGTAGCCTACACAATAAGTGCATTGTATCAAATGATTAATTTAAATGTTAGTACATAGTAGTTAAGGCCACCTAATATAAAGTGGGTCCCTCTTTTCTATAATATATGACCCGTTTAATCTGTAACAAGTGAACTCTTTCTCTGCAGGTTGAACGAGGGTCATACGGTGTATATTGAGAGAATGATTGCCAGGTGTATGGAGAGCGAACAGCTCAGGCAGTTTAAAGGCATCGGAGGATGGAAAGAACTTCAAGAGTCTGTGAGTCACGCATACAGATAAAGCGAAAAATAGGAACATGTTCTCAACTTATGGAGATAAGACACTCCACATTATTATATACCACATGAGATTCTGATCTGCTAACCTAGGAGAGAAGCTGAACTGTTATCTAATCCTCACATCGCTTTGCATGCATGTGCTTTGTCAACTATATTTGTGAACTTGCAATTTGTTTTTGAGACGCAAGTTAGAATTTTTGCAGTTTAAGTCACTGTTGTATCGTTTTGCAGGTGAAACAGTTTGGGGAGAAAAATGTCCTCACAAACCTTGTCCCAAATCTGCATGAGGTGAACACAGATGAAGCCTTCTCCTCTGTGCCCTATGAGAAAGGATTCGCTCTGCTTTATCATCTGGAGGAACTGATGGGAGGTCCAGGTAAACAAACAAAATACCTTCTCCTCTTCCTGTTTAATGTGCCAAAACTACTTTAAAAGGGTTAGTTCACCCAAAAATGAAAATTCTATCATTAATTACTTACCCTCACCCGTAAGACCTCCATTAATCTTCGGAACACAAATGAAGATATTTTAGTTGAAATCCGCCAAAGTCACGTGATTTCAGCAGTTTGGCGGTTTGACACACGATCCGAATCACGATTCGACTCGCTGATTCATAACGCTTCGAAGCTTCATGATGCAGTGTTTTGAAATCGGTCATCACTATAGAAGTCGTTATTTAGTTTTTTTTTGCGCACTATTCTCGTCGATTCATAAAGTTATTGTAGAACCACTGTAGTGAGATGGACTTTGTAACGACGTCTTTAGTACCTTTTATGGGTCTTGAGAGTGTAAAGTACACTGTGCCAATGGAGGCCTTTCTGAGCCATCGGATTTCAACTAAAATATCTTCATTTGTGTTCCGAAGATGAACGGAGGTCTGACGGGTGTCGAACGACATGAGGGTGAGTAATTAATGACAGAATTTTCATTTTTGGGTGAACTAACCCTTTAAGTAAGCCAAGCATTAATACGGCAGACCGTTTATTTGGGTAATTTATATTTATTACAATATATATGTTAGTAGTGTGTATGTGTATATAGTTAGTCGGTGTGTCCTTTTATCTTACACCTTTACCCCTTTTTATTATAAGGGTAAAGTCAAATCTAGCCTAATCCATAAAGTACCCACCCGCTGGTTTTTGTCCTTCAGGAATGGACCGAAGTTTTGGTTGTCCTTTTTTGAGGCTCAGTTTGTAGTTACAAGTAAAGTTACACAGAAGGCAATCATAACAATAAAATACTTATTTTATTGGTTTTATTCAAAGCAGTCAATGCAAAATAAAATAAAACTGAAACCAGCTTAAGCTAAAAACGCTCTATAATCTAGCTTTATTGGAGATGCTGTTACGCACTCCTCGTCAAGGCCAAAGTATACTTCACTTTTTACGCATACGTGAGGATCAGCGTACAGTGTGTGGATTTTTGTACTATGAACACGCAGGTTGCACATGCGCATCTTGATTTTTTTTTATTTTTATTGCAGTATTTACATGGGTTGTAACTCGTGGCGAGAGATTGCTCAACTGCACATGCATCAAACAGCTGTGTACGCGAACAAGTCTTTGCAAGGCTGTGTGAGCATATGCTCGCGAATGTGTAAAAAAACAAAGTATACTTTTGTTTTTAGGGTACCAGGTTCCTTCAACACTTAATGCAGCCAGCATCTGAGGAGTGTTTTCACTCCTCTGTCGCTTTATACTTTTGGGGAAATTCCACTAATCCACTTCTATTAGTCATCAAGGTCCTGTATGATTCAGTCTTCCTGCTGTATCAGTCTCTTTAACTCATGCATTAATACGCCGGATGTCACTTACGCTGTTGTCTTCTTCTATCACCATTCCTCTTCTTCGCTGAAGTCTTCATTTGGCTCACCTCCGCTTGAGGTTGCTTCATGCTCTCTCCACTCCTGTGTACCCTTATGTTAACCTCTGTGGTTGGTTACAAAAGTATCAAATTTAAGAACTTAACTTTCACAACTGTTGCTTAGTCATTTGACCTTGTAACAAACAAAGGAAGTATTGCAGTTACTCAATCACACACACACACACACACACGGACACACACACACGGACACACACACACGGACACACACACACGGACACACACACACACACACACACACACACACACACACACACACACACACACACACACACACACACACACACACACTAAAAAATATTAAAAAAAACAAATAAAAGGGAAAAACAAGCTTTCTCTGCCTTTTAATTATAGAGGTCTTCATGGGATTCGTAAAGTCCTACATTCAGCTGTTTGCATATGGAAGTGTAACCACAGAGGAATGGAAGAACTATCTGTTCACTTACTTCAAAGACAAGGTGAGAACTAATACACTATGTGCTTGAATATATACATAAATGCATCATTTTTGTATGCACGATGGCCAATAAAGCTCAATAATGTACAGATACATATTTTTGTCAAAAAAGAATGCTAATGGAATTTGTCTCATCATGTGTAACCGTTCATGACATCAAACTAATCCTGTGAAAGATTGTAATGGCTGTTAAATATATTTTTTTCCTGTTGGATTAAAATCCCATTAGCTTTCCTTTTAGGATTATTTTTTTGTTCTTTTAATTGCCACCTCTTATGTATTATCAATACAGCACACATTTTGTGTTCTCCACATTCTGTGTAAATGTCTCTATTTGTCTCTTTGTCAGGTGGACATCTTAAATAAAGTGGACTGGAATGCATGGATGCACACTCCAGGAATGCCGCCCGTCAAACCACAGTGAGCACCAGAGCATACGTTTGGATGTGTGTGTGCAAATGTTTTAGGTATTCCCTACGTTGTGGGGACAACATGGATAGCAATACCATGAATCTGCTTGTACAGTATAAAAATCACTGTCTATGGAAAGCCCCCCAAAAAAGTGTATGTGTGTGCGATTTGAATTGAACTTGGCCTCTTTGTGCACAGGTATGACACCACTATGGCCGATGCCTGCACTGCTCTGTGCCAGAGATGGGTGAAGGTGAGTCTTTCTCCTGTTAAAGGTAGGGTAGGCAACTTACAAGAGGCTAGCAGTAGAACAAGCTAGTACAAGTAGTACAAGCTAGCTTTGAAAGCATAGGATCCCACCTTTCCTTCAGAGTGTCTCCAAAGCCATGCCTCCTCCAAAACACACAAAGGCAAACAGCCAGAGCAGAGTCTGCAAAGTGTCACGAGAGACTGCGTTAAATTGTCTCAAGTCTCAAAGCACATAAAGTTACAATAATGACTGCAAACAACTTGAGGCTCTGACTTGTACCACCTGACTGCTGCAGATCATTTCAGGGTTGATAGTGTTGATTTATTTGGATCACTTCTAATAATGATTGCTATTAGGACATGTAGAGTTTCAATCAGTGTTTTCAGTCAAAAAGTGTTTATGAAAAACACTGCCTACCGTACCTTTTAAACTACACCAAAGCTTTTCGACATAACATTGAGTTTAAGACAAACCCCTCTCTTCCTCTTTCTCTGTGTGTTCGTGCATTTTCAGGCAAAAGAAGGGGACCTTGCGAGTTTCACAGAGGCAGATGTGAAGCAATTAAAATCTCCTCAGCTCATCGAGTTTGTGGCTTTGTTACTCCAAGAGGTACTAAATAAGTTATCTGTGTGAAAAACCCAATTGACGTAGGTCCCTGATCATATCTAGGGACCACAATATATTGGTTGTTTCCTGTTTTGTCTCGGTTGTATCCTGTTTTATCTTGGGTCTGCGAGTTTGTTCATATTTCTTTTATGTAAACCTTATTTAGATCTACACACTATATGTCCCAAAAGTATTGGGACACCCCTCCAAATCATTGAATTCAGGTGTTCCAATCACTTCCATGGCCACAGGTTTATAAAATCAAGCACCTAGGCACGCAGGCGCTTCTGCAAACATTTGTGAACGAATGGGTCGCCCTCAGGAGCTCAGTGAATTCAAGCGTGGTACCGTGATAGGTTACCGTGTTAGTGGTATTTTAAAAAAGTGGAAGCAATTGAGAACAACAGCAACTCAGCCACGAAGTGGTAGGCCACGTAATATCACAGAGCGGGGTCAACAGTGGCTATTGACTCAGCAGAAAGTTGGCAACTTCACAGACCTCCACACTTTGTGTGTGCTTCAGATTAGCTCGAGAACTTCATGGAATGGGTTTTCATGGCCGAGCAGCTCATCCAAGCCTTACATCACCAAGTGCAATGCAAAGCGTCGGATGCAGTGGTGTAAAGCACGCCACCACTGGACTCTAGAGCAGTGGACACGTGTTCTCTGGAGTGACCAATCACGCTTCTCTGTCTGGCAATCCAATGGACGAGTCTGGGTTTGGCGGTTGCCAGGAGAACGGTGCCAAGTGTAAAGCTTGGTGGAGGGGGGATTATGGTTGGGGGGGGGGGGTTGTTTTTCAGGGGTTGGGCTTGGCCCCTTGGTTCCAGTGAAAGGAACTCTTAATGCTTCAGCATACCAAGACATTTTGGACAATTTCATGCTCCCATCTTTGTGGGAACAGTTTGGCGATGGCCCCTTTCCTGTTCCAACATGACTGCACACCAGTGCACAAAGCAAGGTCCATAAAGACATGGATGAGCGAGTTTGGGGTGGAGGAACTTGACTGGCCTGCACAGAGTCCTGACCTCAACCCGATATAACAGCTTTGGGATGAATTAGAGCGGAGACTGCGAGACAAGCCTTCTCGTCCAACATCAGTGCCTGACCTCACAAATGCGCTTCTAGAAGAACGGTCAAAAATTCCCATAAACACACTCCTAAACCATGTGGAAAGCCTTCCCAGAAGAGTTCAAGCTGTTATAGCTGCAAAGGGTGGCGTCCCAAAACTTTTGGCAATATAGTGCATGTCTTTATGTAAACATGGTATGATATACATATTATGGATTTCATTAAATTTTAAACTTTTTAATTTTCTCTAATTTAGTCTGTAATGCCTCATTATGTTGATGCAGACTAAGTAAAGCCGTACCAAATCAAACATGTTTAGGACTGCAGATCAAAAGACAGAGGAACAGAAAGCAGAAGTAGTTTTAAAATATGTCTGTCTCTGTTTCGTCCTGTATTGCCTGTACCAGGAGCCCCTTCCTCTCTCCCACGTGAAGAAGATGCAGGAGGTCTACCAGCTGAACAGTATTAAAAACGCAGAGGTTCGCTTCAGGTAAGCAGCAGACCCCTTTCTTTGAATGATCTGATTATGACGTACAGTATTTCATGTTCGATTGTTTGTGTTAATGCAGGTGGTTGCGTGTCTGTGTGAGGGCACATTGGGAGGAAGCCGTTCCCCTGGCGCTGAAGATGGCTACTGAACAGGGCAGAATGAAATTCACTCGCCCGCTTTTTAAGTAAATTCATTAACTTTTTCTGAGAAGTTCCAAAAACCTTAACAGAAATAAATGGGGGTCACTTGTTAAAAATGGACCAAAACAGGAAAAAAAGGAACGGGATGTTACAGAGAGTTTTGTAATTTCCTTGCTGCCATGAGCAACCAAACGTTTCATTGACATGCTTCTGTTTTTAACAGTCCAGAGCTCTTCAAGATCGTTTATGTCCTAGTGTGCACTTGCTGACCTCCTTTTCTCTCTCTCCTCTCTTTCCCTTTTAGGGAAGTTTACAACTTCTCCAAGTACAGCGACGAGGCAGTGAAGACCTTTAAGGAGCACCGTGGAGCATTACACCCCGTCACAGCGATGATGGTGGTCAAGGATCTGAAAATTGATGGCTAAAATGCAGCTTTCTGCCTTTTTTTATGTGCAGGCAGTGTTTCTGTGCTTCAGCTTAGTCCTCAGAGGCAAACCTGCAAATCTCATTGGCCATTTTTAATGTCTTGATGGAGATTTCAGTCTCAGGGCTTAGAACAAAAATGAGTTTCAGTATCAAGCAGTTTAGTGTTTAAAAATATAACATATCTTCCTATATCCCTTTATATGATTTGTCAAAAGTAATGTTCTGTAATAAACTCATCTGTACAAGAAGTTTCTACTCTATTATCCAATAAAAATTTATACAGAGTAAGGTGCACTGCGTGACACCTAAACGTATGTATTTCTTGTGTACATTTGCGGTCACGACATGCGTTTTTTTTTTCTTTTTTCTTTTGAAACGTCTTTAAGTTGCAGAAATAGTTCATGAGGTGGCCTTTTTGGACAGTTCTTCAGGGGACTCGCGGTTTATTTTGTGTCTTATAAGGAATCGTAGTTGGAAAAAATGTTAGCTGATATCAAATGTGTATTCTGAAATGACTTAGTCCAACAACCCTGAAGACCTCGATTAGTTTATTTATTTATGATTCAATGCCATATCAGCAACAATGGCTATATTCATGGCAATCAACAGTATCACTTCAATACATTGTTTACAATAATTTAACAATTTTGTCTTAAAAACAATTACTATACAAAATCATTTATATATACCAATAACAACAACAGCAATAATAACACCAATTACATAGAATCTTTCAATTTAATATTTGACAGATATTCTAAAATTACTCCAGGAGAACCCTTTTTAAAAATGTCCATTAATGTGTTTTCTGAATAAAACCGTTCTCTAATATTATTTAAAAAAGGACATTCTATTAAAATATGTTTTACACTTGTGAAATTCTTACACAGATCACAAACCGGTTTCTCTTCCCCGTTCAATGAATAGGAATGCGTGAGTCTTGAATGTCCAATTCAGCATCTCATATATACAACCTGGTCATATCTATTTTCAAAATAATAACTAATAACTCCTTGATTTAAAACTGGATTCACCTCATATAATTTGTTATTTACACATTCGTTCCATTCCATTTGCCATTTCTTGTAAATTTACAGGTTCAATATGGGTTTAAGACCTCGATTAGTTGTTTCAGGTGCAATTAACTAAAGTTGGAGCTAAATGCCTTGTCCCAAATGGCACAATTCCTGTATATTTGCAGTCAATGGCCGCCACGTGTGCGTACCCGTACACGTTAGGTCCACAGGACCATTGGGGGTGATTCTGGGATTTCAGTATTACGGTGTGAATTAAACTAAATTTATATATAGTAGGCATGGACAATACAGTAGGCTCTACACTACCTATCAAGTCAATTCACTCCCTGAATATTTAAATAATTTCTAATCATTTTAAATAACCTATATATATTACTGTAATAGTACAGATTGGCAAATGTGGGTTCAAGTATTAAAAAAAATAAAATAATTCACCACGTGTTATGTTTTAAAAACTATTATTTTGTTTAACTACATTTGCAGTGCAGAGCAGTAAAATTAACTTAAAGGATCTACATTTCTACATCTACAGCTGACAACAATGTTATAATGACCAGATAAAACAACGGAAACAACTGTTCAAAATTCCCTGCGATCAGGTTTGGATTGTACGACGGCGTGTAAAATCTCAAAATCGTCAGGGATCTTTTCTTCTTTTCATTTCTATTCCTTTCACAAACTTAGCTGTATAAAGTTTTTCATTCTCCGCCCCTTCCCTACCTATTTAGGTCACCATCATCTGCATTTTAAATCCATTTACTAGCCAACAACACTTTACCTGTCCATGTCTGTCCACACGACTCTGCTTCTGCTGGCTGGAGTCCACGCTCCACAACACATCACTGATTCTGTCCAACACAAACAAACACATCATTACACACTGTATCATATAGACATTATTCTAGAAAAAGATTGTTTTACATCAGTAATGCTGCATCAATCAATCATTCTGCTGTTCGTCTTGTTTAATTCAATGACTGTCTTCCAGTCCACAAATTTATGAAAACACTGAACTCTTCTCATTCAACAAGATGTCCTGAAAACCAGTGTTGTTGTTTTTTTTTTTTACCAGATTAAACATACATTAAGATGAACTTTAAATCTAAAACATCATCATTATCTCACAGGCTCTGTGGCGCAGCGGATAGTCGTCTCACTTTCAAACCAGACAGTCCTGGTTCAAATCCCACATTTGTTGAAGTTATTCCTCATTTAACACAAAGCTCTGGATAAAACCTGTTCAAACGCTCCTCATCTCCACAGTCTCAGTGGCTCAGGAGAGAAAGAGTTGTGTTTCAATCGCAGCGTTCTGAGTTCAAATCCCACTATTGCAGACTTTAAACTCTTCTCATTAGACAAGATGTCCTGAAAACCAGTCACTGGCACAAGATCCATGATGGGCGAGTGGATAAACACACACACTCTGAGGACGAGGCTGTGATGAAGACACGGGTTCAAATCTTGCTTTAACTGCTTTATTGGAAACTCTCAGGATAACAGTGAAGTATAAGTTCCTGCACATGTTGAGACAAGAGATCTGTGGCTCACAGGGATGAGCGCTGCCTCACGGGTTCAGAGGTTGCTGGTTCGATCCCAGCCAGATCTCTGCGATAAGAGTGACTGGTGTGTGTGGAGTGTGAGTGGGGTGCCCAAACGAGGGGGATACCGGTGCGGTCTCCCCCCGGAGCTTCCGGGACAATCTCCAGCAGGGGTTATACTTTTGGACAAAGTGAGAAGAAAAAAAAATATATATATTTAATTTATAAAAAAATGTTGAACGCCGTCCCTTCTCCACCCGTTTAGGTTCCCATCATTTGCTTTATAAAGGGGTGACCCCTCTAAAAGAAAACGATGGGAACCTACATGTTCAGCAGTCAAACACACACACACACACACACACATTATATACATTACCTGTCCATGAGCAGAAGGCCATCCTTACAGCCGATGTCCGTCCACACGACTCTGAGCTCTGCTTCTGCTGGCCGGGTTTACGCTCCACAACACACATCACTGATCCTGTAGAGTCACAGACACACACACACATCATCACACACTGAATATCTAGGAGGAAAATCCCATTTAAGACCATTACGCATTATATGCAGGGGTGTAATTCACACAAATCGCCACAGGAGGGCAAACTTTTAAATCATCCGAGTTTTGGGCATATATATTTAAAAAGATAGGACACAACAAAATCACACAGATCAGTATTTCAATTGATACAAAAAATTACTTCATTTATTTTATCTAATATATCAGTTTGCATATATCAATGTCAAACTGCTTTCACACATGAAACAAATAAAAAAAATTCTAGCACAAACACATTACACTGAATATCTAGGGGAAAAATGTGCATATAAAAAAGAAGTATACAATGAATTCTGTTATACATCAGTAATGCTAAATCAATCGTCTCGTTTTAGTTCTGATGATGATATTAATTCAATGACTGACAAAATTATGAAAACACGGAATAAAACTAAATCCCCAAAGAAAAACATCAGAACAAGATTATAGAAATGATATGCAATGAAGTGTCTAGTCACTGCTCTTTACTTTAATGTTTCACGCTTGTAGTAACATTATGACATTCTGAAGGCTGTGTTTCCTCTCATACTCCAGTCATAACAGGAAGTAGAAAAGCCAGAAGCGGCAGGACAACATCAGAGCTCCACAAACTCCTGCTGACTCTCACATCAACCCAGAAACCACTGCAATATCAACAGAGTCCTTCTTATTCCACTTTACAGTGTGAATATCAGAGGCTGAACAGGAAACACTAGCGAGAGATTTGCTCTATAGCGCGTGCAGGTCATTTGACGAGAGAAATTGACTTTATGGGGAAAGTTACTTACAGGTGAGTCGCGTGACACTCGGTCCTTCATCTTATCCGTCTCTGTGTCGGTTTTATTTGCAGTTTGTTCAGGAATATGTGCTGTTAAAGTCACATTAATAGCTGTCATCTCATCTGCAGGATCTGCACGTGTTGTTGTGATTGTCATCGAGCGTCATGTTGTCAAGCAGCCGAAGAGTCAGACTGAAGGAGAAACCGCTTCTGCCGCCTAGAGGAGCGGAGGAGAACTGACCTTTACTGTCGTGTTATAGTGGCGAGATCACATTTGAGGCTTTGAATCGTGAAGCAGAAACATGTTTAAATCCCACCGATGCAGTGGCCATCTGAGTCTCAGTTACTTCATCTAAGAGAAATTGGAAATTGTCAACTTTATTGGAAACTCACTTTAGACACAAGCTCTGTGGCACAGAAAATAATTGTTTGCCTTTTAATGTGAAAGTCTGGTATTTTGTGTATTTTAACAGAAGAACAGAGGAAAACAAATCACATTTAAGTCCATTAGACATTATATGCAGTGGCGTAATTCACAAAAATCGCCACAGGAGGGCAACACTTTTAAGTTCATTAGACTGGATTTGCAGTGGTGTAATTCACCTCCACCAGAAGCCTTCGCTCAGCTAAGGCCATCTCAGTCATTCAACGTTCCCGGCTGGTGGAACGATCATCCCACCGCCATCTGAAACGCAGTATCGTTGACAATATTCAAAAGACAACTAAAAAAACTATTCTTTATTTTCTTCTTTCTTCCCCATTTTCCCTCCCTACTCTATCCTGTGCTACACTGAGCAATGTACCAGAGAATGTCTAATATGGCGAGAAGTTTCACTCTCACTGAACTTCCGGCTTCTGAACTGGTTGCAGTTCCTCTCTGATTCCATATGAGGGCGCTCACAGGACGAGTGCAGAATGAATGGAGGTCTATGGCGCTATACCAATAAAAATCCACTTTTCTCAGGATATAATTTTTTATCTAGTAATTTGAATGTTGTATTCGAAAGGAAATGCAAATAAATTACACATTGCTGGGTGTTAGATTTTTTAGAGTCACTTATTTGCTTTAAAAAGTCTTTTAAAGTGTCAATGACGTCATACACATGTACGACCAGAGATACTGCTTAACGGCAATCCTTCAGTCGCTCTGGTGCTTTCGCGCTCTGCACTTTCTTTTCTCTCGAGGCATCGACAACACAGCTGACACAGGTAAATACACGTGCTAGAAGAGTTTTTGTTTTGTTTGTTTCTGGTCCCGCTTCAGATGACACGATGCCATCAAGCGGGATCTCTGGTCGTAATCAGTCCTTCACTGACCAATCAGCGTTCATTAGCAGAATGCTAGCGTGTTATGGACAACAACAACTCAACCTGTAAGAAATCAAAAGGACATAAGTACTCGTTCATTCAACTTTCGACCTAAAACCCATGTTGAACTTGCAAAATCTACAATCATTTCTGAGATTTCTCAACGGCAATCGGGTGAAAGAGACAAATTTAGCCGTCAAGCCCCATTGACTTCCATTCATTTTGCACTCATGGCGATCGCCCCCAGTGGAACTCTGGTGGTACTACAACCAAAATTCTGTACAACAGGGCTTAATAGGGAGTGGGCAGGCTCTCCGTAGACGGGCTCTGAATGTACACAGACTTAGTATTTCAGGCACTTTATGAGTTTATTCGACTCTTCATGATGGATCGCTTCCTGTACTCCCCAGTTGTAAGTTACTTTGGATAAAAGAGTCTGCTAAATGCATAAATGTAAATCACACAAATCGCCAAAGGAGGGCAAACTTTTAGATCATCTGACTTTTTGGCATATATATTTATTTAAAAAGATAGGACACAACAAAATGACACACAGATACTGATACAGTTGATACAACGAATATTCATTATAATGTATATTTAGCATATATATCGCTTTACATATTTTAATGTGAAACAGAGTAGCTCTGGTTTTCTCATAATTGAATAATAAATCTAAAGAAACACTTTGCAACATGTTGTGTGTGTTTATTTCTGGACAGAGTATCAATGAGTTCTCCATCAATGATGAGCATCTTTTACAGCTCAAACATACGTTAAGATGAACTTTAAAACGAAAACATCATCATTATCTCACAGGCTCTGTGGCGCAACGGATAGTCGTCTCACTTCCAAACCTGACAGTCCTGGTTCAAATCCCACATTTGTTGAAGTTATTCCTCATTTAACACAAAGCTCGGGATAAAACCTGTTCAAACGCTCCTCATCTCCACAGTCTCAGTGGCTCAGGAGAGAAAGAGTTGTGTTTCAATCACAGTGTCCTGAGTTCAAATCCCACTATTGCAGACTTTAAACTCTTCTCATTAGACAAGATGTCCTGAAAACCAGTCACTGGCACAAGATCCATGATGGGCGAGTGGATAAACACACACACTCTGAGGCTGAGGCTGTGATGAAGACACGGGTTCAAATCTCGCTTTAACTGCTTTATTGGAAACTCTCAGGATAACAGTGAAGTATAAGTTCCTGCACATGTTGAGACAAGAGATCTGTGGCTCACAGGGATGAGCGCTGCCTCACGGGTTCAGAGGTTGCTGGTTCGATCCCAGCCAGATCTCCGCGATAAGAGTGAGTGGTGTGAGTGGTGTGAGTGGTGTGAGTGGAGTGTGAGTGGAGTGTGAGTGGAGTGTGAGTGGGGCGCCCAAACGAGGGGGATACCGGTGCGGTCTCCCCCCGGAGCTTCCGGGACAATCTCCAGCAGGGGTTATACTTTTGGACAGAAAGGGAAAAAAAAAATTAATTTAATTTATAAAAAAATGTTGAACGCCGTCCCTTCTCCACCCGTTTAGGTTCCCATCATTTGCTTTATAAAGGGGAGACCCCTCTAAAAGAAAACGATGGGAACCTACATGTTCAGCAGTCAAACACACACACACACACACACACACACACACACACATTATATACATTACCTGTCCATGAGCAGAAGGCCATCCTTACAGCCGATGTCTGTCCACACGACTCTGAGCTCTGCTTCTGCTGGCCGGGTTTACGCTCCACAACACACATCACTGATCCTGTAGAGTCACAGACACACACACACACACACACACACACATCACACACTGAATATCTAGGAGGAAAATCCCATTTAAGACCATTACGCATTATAAGAAGGGGTGTAATTCACACAAATCGCCACAGGAGGGCAAACTTTTAAATCATCCGAGTTTTGGGCATATATATTTAAAAAGATAGGACACAACAAAATCACACAGATCAGTATTTCAATTGATACAAAAAATTACTTCATTTATTTTATCTTATATATCAGTTTGCATATATCAATGTCAAACTGCTTTCACACATGAAACAAATAAAACAAATTCTAGCACAAACACATTACACTGAATATCTAGGGGAAAAATGTGCATATAAAAAAGAAGTATACAATGAATTCTGTTATACATCAGTAATGCTAAATCAATCGTCTCGTTTTAGTTCTGATGATGATATTAATTCAATGACTGACAAAATTATGAAAACACTGAATAAGAAATAAAAACTAAATCCCAATTCAAAGAAAAACATCAGAACAAGATTATGAAAAGAAATGATATGCAATGAAGTGTCTAGTCACTGCTCTTTACTTTAATGTTTCACGCTTGTAGTAACATTATGACATTCTGAACGCTGTGTTTCCTCTCATACTCCAGTCATAACAGGAAGTAGAAAAGCCAGAAGCGGCAGGACAACATCAGAGCTCCACAAACTCCTGCTGACTCTCACATCAACCCAGAAACCACTGCAATATCAACCGAGTCCTTCTTATTCCACTTTATAGTGTGAATATCAGAAGCTGAACAGGAAACACTAGCGAGAGATTTGCTCTATAGCGCGTGCAGGTCATTTGACGAGAGAAATTGACTTTATGGGGAAAGTTACTTACAGGTGAGTCGCGTGACACTCGGTCCTTCATCTTATCCGTCTCTGTGTCGGTTTTATTTGCAGTTTGTTCAGGAATATGTGCTGTTAAAGTCACATTAAGAGCTGTCATCTCATCTGCAGGATCTGCACGTGTTGTTGTGATTGTCATCGAGCGTCATGTTGTCAAGCAGCCGAAGAGTCAGACTGAAGGAGAAACCGCTTCTGCCGCCTAGAGGAGCGGAGGAGAAACTGACCTTTACTTTCGTGAAATATAAAAAAACGAGAGTCTGGTCTTTTGTGGATATTTTAACAGAAGAACAGAGGACAGAAGAAAAATCCCATGTAAGTTAGATTCGATTTGCAGTGGTGTAATTCACAAACATCACCACAGGAGGGAAAACACTTTTATGTTTATCAAACCGCTTTTTATAGTCCTTAAAAAAGAGATTAAAATGTATATAGATATGATGTCAAAATCTAAAAATAGTTAAGCAGTTAAAACGATTAATATATGCTCCTCCTTGAACACTTTCTCAGAAAGTGAAAGTATTTAGTGGTGCTTACACGCAGAATATATTTTCTGTCTTAACATTGAATTATAATGCAAATGTAATTATATGTATAATATAGAATATATATTTATATGTAAACTGATTATTATGTACCATCTCTTCTTTATTGTGTTTTTTTGTTATTTGTTTCTTGTTCTTTTATGTTGAGGCATGTGAAATGTGCTTTGTTATACAATGAGGACATTGTACATGCTTTTTGGCGAAAATAAAGCATTAAAAAAATCACGACAGGAGGGCAAACTTTTAGATCGTCACACTTTTTGGCATATATATTTATTTAAAAAGATAGGACACAACAAAATGAGACACAGATACTGATACAGTTGACACAAAGAATAGCTTAAATGTATTATAATGTATATTTAGCGTATATATGAGTTATCATATTTTATTGTCAAATGTCAAACAGAGTAGCGCTGGTTTTCTCATAATTGAATAATTAATCTAAAGAAACACTTTGCCACATGTTGTGTGTGTTTATTTCTGGACCGAGTATCAATGAGTTCTCCATCAATGATGAGCATCTTTTACAGCTCAAACATACGTTAAGATGAACTTTAAAACTAAAACATCATCATTGCCTCACAGGCTCTGTGGCGCAGCGGATAGTCGTCTCACTTCCAAACCTGACAGTCCTGGTTCAAATCCCACATTTGTTGAAGTTATTCCTCATTTAACACAAAGCTCTGGATAAAACCTGTTCAAACGCTCCTCATCTCCACAGTCTCAGTGGCTCAGGAGAGAAAGAGTTGTGTTTCAATCGCAGCGTCCTGAGTTCAAATCCCACTATTGCAGACTTTAAACTCTTCTCATTAGACAAGATGTCCTGAAAACCAGTCACTGGCACAAGATCCATGATGGGCGAGTGGATAAACACACACACTCTGAGGCTGTGATGAAGACACGGGTTCAAATCTCGCTTTAACTGCTTTATTGGAAACTCTCAGGATAACAGTGAAGTATAAGTTCCTGCACATGTTGAGACAAGAGATCTGTGGCTCACAGGGATGAGCGCTGCCTCACGGGTTCAGAGGTTGCTGGTTCGATCCCAGCCAGATCTCCGCGATAAGAGTGAGTGGTGTGAGTGGAGTGTGAGTGGGGCGCCCAAACGAGGGGGATACCGGTGCGGTCTCCCCCCGGAGCTTCCGGGACAATCTCCAGCAGGGGTTATACTTTTGGACACAAGGGAAATAAAAAAAAAAATAAAAAATTTAAATTATAAAAAAACTGTTCAACCGCCGTCCCTTCCCCACCCGTTTAGGTTCCCATCATTTGCTTTTTAAAGGGGTGACCCCTCTAAAAGAAAACGATGGGAACCTACATGTTCAGCAGTCAAACACACACACACACACACACACATTATATACATTACCTGTCCATGAGTAGAAGGCCATCATTACAGCCGATGTCTGTCCACACGACTCTGAGCTCTGCTTCTGCTGGCCGGGTTTACGCTCCACACAATTCCTTCTATGAAGGGAAAGACATAAATAAAAAATAACACAAAAAATTACTCCATATTCTACATCCAAAACATGAGAATGTGAAAACTAGTCTAAAGACTAGTTAAAAGATGTAAATACAATATAAATTGAAAGGCTAAAGCTGTACAGTGTGACAAATATATTGCGGAGTATTTTATACTTCAGTAATGCTGTATCAATAATAATCTTTTAATTCAATAATAATTAAGATGACACTTTCCTTCACAGTAAACATGAGTAATCCTAAAAGGCTGGTTTCCTGCTCATGGTTTTAGCTCAGTTCTGGGCTGTGTAGTTATATGATGGTTTTCATTAGAAGCAAAAGCATATCAGATCTACTAAAGCCTGAAGCAGCAGAGCATCAGGGGCCTATACCATCAAGCCAGTTTAGCTGGCTAGCCAGATATTTTTAAGCTTGGTTTGTGCTAATCTTGGGTTTTAGGTACCATTGGCTTTTAGCAGTGTTCATCTCCATAGTAACTTACGCTCCACAGGGCAGGTTATGTTCTGGATAAGAGATCAAACAGAAATTGGACCAATCAGCTGTGAGCAAAGTGACACATCTCTTTTCTTCTCCAAATTAAAGTTCACTACATAGCAAATGGCTATTAAAGACTAAAGCATCTGGCTTTTAACAATGCTTATTTATAATAATAATATTTTTGAATGATTTAGATATAATTTATGTAAATTTTAAAACCCTTAATCAATTACACATGTATCGTTTTAGTTAATCAATCATTAGTTAAAATTTATATAAATAGCCTATATAAAGGTCATACAAGTAAGCTTTAAAATCAATAAATAAAACTATAAAAATGACTACATGTGAGCTTAAATGTTCAATTCTCAGTCTCTATATATCAACTAAACTAACTTCATAACTTTTACTTGCATTGATGTAGTGAATATTTTGTACTTTTATAGACAACTCTTTTCTTCTTGCTGTGTAAATTCTTAATATTTTTCAATCATGTAATATTCTGCAGAAGAGAGAAATGAATCTCGCGAGAAGTGAATCTCAGTTTCACTGATCCACGGCGTGTGATTGGCTGTTCACTACTGATGTCACAGCTAAACTCAGGTCCAAAGCCTGAATTGACAGAGAAAGCTGATGGTCAGCATCATGGGACCAACAAAGCCTGAATAGATTGGTTTGGTTTTGTCAACTCGAAACTGATCATGTAAACCCTGGGTGTGTTAAACTACCATCATGGTACAGGCCCTAGAGCTTTACACTCCAACTGACTCTATTGACAAACATCAATCCAGTAGAGTATTACCCACAGTAAGACTACAACAACATACAAAACACGATTCCTTATTATTCTACTTAATATGAATATCAGATGGCGATTCATTCAACGATTATACATGTAACGCAACAACTAATGATTCATTTGTTCTGAAGGTCTGAGGGAGTTCAGCAATAGATCAGCATGTAAACAAAGCCTAAATGACCTGACAGTACTCAAGAAATTATCATAATGTGCAAAGTTACTTACCGGTGAATAGCGTCACGCTCGATTCCCGTATTTTATCGGAGTAGTGTCGGTTTATTTGCTGAAATATGTACAGTTGTGTGTGATATTAATATCTGCACGTGTTGTAGCTGTCATCAAGCGTCGTTGTCGTTAAGGATCCAAACATAGACTGTAAAAAAATATGGACGACGCGACTCCATTGACTTCCGCTGACCAAAGTTGAAGCTTTCATAGGCCCGCTCACGGCGCTGACATCTTGGGACCGAGTCTGCGCAGTAGCGATCTCGGGACCGGAGTTGCGCAGTAGAGAACAGGAAGTAGAGGCGCGATTATCAAAAGCCCGCCCACACTCTCACAGATGCAGAATAATTAATTATGTTGGTGTGAAATAAACAGTTATGGAAGTGTAGAAATGAAAGCTAAAGCTCCAATCTCCTCACAAAAATCCAGAAAAAAGTCCGTTAGTGCCTCAGTGACAACTTCACTCAGAGAAGCCGTCAATCTCAGCTGTCAATCATGACGTCACACCCCCGTTTTTATAGCATCAAATAACTCACTAAAACTAAACTTATTTAAAAAACGAACACTTGAAATGAAATTATTGTAATAAAAACTGCCTAAAATGACAGAAACCATCTTTAGGAAACAATTATTTGAAGTGTAATTAAATAGTTTAGTGTGTCTCGCGCCCATTCATATACATGGAGAGGCGGGGTTTAGGAGCTATACTGGGACCGGCCACCGGGGGGCGATCGAGGCGCGAAAGCTTCAATTTCTGACTGGAGCACTACAGGCTTGGATCCAAAGGGTGTTACTCTCCGACAGTGAAACCCGCTCTCGTCGCCTAGTGGAGCGGATGAAAAACTGCACTTCAGTGTCGGTCATTCTGCTCTCAGTTCTGAAGGGCCAAGCCAAGGTCTTTAGGTTTACTAGAAACTTCCAGGCAGGAGTGTTGGACTTTGTGTTTCTAATCCATACAAAATCTATTTACTTGAATAAACAAATTATATTTACTGTTATCATTTAGACTTTAGAGTTTGACATGTAGAATTAATTAAGTTCTTAATGAAAAATCTTATGATTGTGTGTACACTTGGCGTATATTGGTGATATCAGTCATTCATTTTATTTACTCATTCCAGCCAGCTCTTTGCAGGCTCGATGGTCAGTTGATGATTAACTGCTTATTGTATGTGAACGATTATTGTGTGTTTACTTATCTCTTATTATTGTATGTGAACTGCTTATTGTATGTGTCCTGAGTTCAGATTAGGGATCGACCGATATGGATTTTTTAGTGCTGATGCCGATACCGATTTTTTTTCATCAGCCTTAGCCGATGACCGATACGAGCTGCCAATTTTCTTGAGCAGATATTTGGAGCCGATACTGCTTTTGCTCCCTCAATTTACATCATAAAAATGACACAATAATCATGATGATAATTTAAAATAATTTTTTTTAAAAAGGAACATTTATTGAACTAAAAAAAACTATATTTAACAAATAGTAAAAACAGGTGAGGTACAACAAGAAAAAAAAGAGTTCAGTGGTGAAACTCAATTCTTAAAATAAATATTTAAGCATAAATAAAATAATTACACTATTTGCACGCAGTATCAACAAGCAAGCAGCATAATAAAGTGCACACTGACTGTACTATACTTAATTTTAAAACTATTTACAACCTAGTCATTTAATGGTTACACTCTAAAAAATGCTGGGTTAAAAATAACCCAAGTTGAGTTAAATATGGACTAACCCAGCAATTGGGTTGTTTTGACCCAGCGGTTAGGTTAAATGTTTGCTTAACACAACCCAATTGCTGGGTTAAAACAACCCAATCGCTGGGTTAAAACAACCCAATCGCTGGGTTAGTCCATTTTCAACCCAACTTGGGTTATTTTTAACCCAGCATTTTTTAGAGTGTAGGTGCATTTAACTTAATCTCTTGTAGAGCAACACCAGCGGTAATTCAGGAAAAAATCTCCCAATGCTCCACGTGAAACTTCAGTCTTTCGACCTTTTACCATTGTGTCAATTCTCAAATGATTTTGATTAATATGCGCGAGGGAGGGAGAGCAAGACAGTTTGAAGACGGTGAAAGCTGCCCTGTGGACGCCTGTCTGTAAATAATGCAGGGAAAAAAATATCGGCGAACGAATGCAGCCTTGTATCCCAATGCCGATACATGTAAAAATTGCAAATATCGGCCCGATATACAAACTGACCAAATACAGCTCAGTGGCTTCAGACATAAAGCCATGTGATTTAAACAAGGTGTCCTGAGTTAAAATCCCACCAAGATGTTATTAATATAATAAATGCTGTAGCTTTTATTAAAAAAAGACCCTTAAAACCACATAAAAACCTACCAGACTTAGAGGCTCAGATGATAAAATGTTGCGCTTTAAGCTTGGAGACCCGAAACTCAATGTGAAAGTCGCAGTGGCACAAGTGGTTAAACACGTTCTCTGGTGAAAAGACTGTGATCGAGGCTTGGGTTCAAAACACACAACTGTGTTCTTTAACTAGTTTATTGTAAAATCGCCGGTCACATTCAGGTTAACTGTGAAATATAAGTTCCTTCACATGTTGAGACGAGAGATCTGTGGCTCACAGGTATGAGCGCTGCCTCACGGGTTCAGAGGTTGCTGGTTTGATCACAGCCGGGTCTCTGCGATAGGAGTGTGGAAGTGAGTGAGAAGGGGAGCTCCAGCAGGGGTTATGCTTTTCAGCCTGAAAAAAAGAAAAGAGCTGTATACATTTTTGGTCCGGCGTCCCTTCCCCACCTGTTTAGGTTCGCATCATTTGCTTTATACAGGGAGTGCAGAATTATTAGGCACGTTGATTTTCTGATCCAATTTTTTTTCCAGGCACATTTGACCAATTCCAAACCACAGTAATCCTAATAACTACTATTGATTTAGTATTTAATAATGTATAAGTGATATATAATTGTTCATGAAGGCTGTAAATGAAAAACACCTTATATTCAGGTGTGCAGAATTATTAGGCATGTTTTCTTTTACAGATAAATTGAGCCAAAAAAGAGATTTAACTCAGACTGAAAAGTCAAAAAGTATTAAATGCCCATGAGAAGGATGCAACACTAATGCAATACTAGACATTGCAGTTAAGGCATGACTATTGGACAGTGAAATGCTCGTTGGGTCAGCAGGATCTGACAAAAACAGGTGGTGAAGAAAAGACACCTGTTAACTGCAAAAGAATTAAGAATTAAGGTGAAGAATTAAGGGTGAAACCATCAGGAACCCTTTAGTCTCCAGCGCCACCATTTTCCAAAGCTGCAACCTACCTGGAGTCTCCAGAAGTGCAAGGTGTCAGGATCTCAGAGACTTCAGTTAGGTAAAGAATCCTAAAAAATGACCCCCACTAGATAAGAATCACAAGCTGAAGTGTTGTAAAATACATGAAGAAGGTTTTTTTATAGGCTTTATAGGTTTTATAGGTTGAGAGTGACTCTTGAAAGACCAGCACCACATCCTCTAGTACCACTGTTTGAAGAATTCATCTTCCAGAATCTGGCAGTACGTTTTGGGAGTTCATTTTAGTCCATCCTGAAGTCCGTTTTGCAGAGATGGACTAAAAATGAACTCCCACAACGTACTGCCAGATTCTGGAAGATGAATTCTTCAAACAGTGGTACTAGAGGATGTGGTGCTGGTCCTTCAAGAGTCACTCTCAACCTATCTGTCCATAAAGCCTATAAAAAAACCTTCTTCATGTATTTTACAACACTTCAGCTTGTGATTCTTATCTAGTGGGGGTCATTTTTTAGGATTCTTTACCTGACTGAAGTCTCTGAGATCCTGACACCTTGCACTTCTGGAGACTCCAGGTAGGTTGCAGCTTTGGAAAATGGTGGCGCTGGAGACTAAAGGGTTCCTGATGGTTTCACCCTTAATTCTTCACCTTAATTCTTAATTCTTTTGCAGTTAACAGGTGTCTTTTCTTCACCACCTGTTTTTGTCAGATCCTGCTGACCCAACGAGCATTTCACTGTCCAATGGTCATGCCTTAACTGCAATGTCTAGTATTGCATTAGTATTGCATCCTTCTCATGGGCATTTAATATTTTTTGACTTTTCAGTCTGAGTTAAATCTCTTTTTTGGCTCAATTTATCTGTAAAAGAAAACATGCCTAATAATTCTGCACACCTGAATATAAGGTGATTTTCATTTCCAGCCTTCATGAACAATTATATATCACTTATACATTATTAAATACTAAATCAATAGTAGTTATTAGGATTACTGTGGTTTGGAATTGGTCAAATGTGCCTGGAAAAAAAATTGGATCAGAAAATCAACATGCCTAATAATTCTGCACTCCCTGTAAAGGGTGACCCCTCAAAAAGAAAATAATGGTTAACCTACACATTTACAAGCCAACAACACACATTACCTGCTCATGAGCAGAAGTCCATCATTACAGCCGATGTCTGTCCACACGACTGGGTGTCCAAACACATCCCATATTCTGTAGGGGAAACATAAATAAACACAGATGTTACTCCATATTGTACATCAGAAAATATCAGAATATAAAAAGTTAGACCGACAACAAAACAGGTATTTCGTCATATTTGACACGAACATTAAACATCTGATTGTGCACTTCTGTCCTAAATCTACAGCTCAGTTGTTCTGCATTGGATCGTCTGGAACAGACCAATGTGAAGTTTACAAATGTAGACACAACACCAGCTGACTCCATTAAAGCCAGCATGAAACGGAGGTGGGGTGGGACTTGATTTTGTCCATCAGGAATTGATTGGACGGTTGAATGATCAAGTCAACTTTATTTATACAATGCAGATCGTTTCAAAGCAGCTTCACAGGAAGACAATGCAACAGAATTTTATTCGGCCGTACAGCTGCTCCGGAAAAAGGAGTCAGCTCAGTTCAATTATCTTACAGTGACAATGTGGGCAGATCAAGTTTAGTTTATATGGTTAATTTAGTTTACTAATTAGATTTATTTGGACATTTAGTTGAAAATTTAGTGTACCCAACTGAGCAAGCCAAGCCAAAGGCGACAGTGGCAAGGAACCAAAACTCCATCAGGTGGCATAATGTAGAAAAATAAACCTTGGGAGAAACCAGGCTCAGTCGGGGTGCCAGTTTTCCTCTGGCCAATTAACAAACAGCGTATGATTATTATTCTGGCATCTTTACAGGTCAGCGGTCGGAATATTCAAAAGATCGGAGGCAACACGCCGGAGACGGGTTTATTGAGGATGACACATTGATTAAACATTTATTAACTAGGGATATTCGAACGATCGGAGTCATCACGCCGGAGACGGGTTTATTGAGGATGACACATTGATTAAACATTTATTAACTAGGGATATTCGAACGATCGGAGTCATCACGCCGGAGACGGGCTTATTGAGGATGCCATGTCAATGAGGCAATTCCAGGGGGAGTCTAATTGACACAGTCTCTGCAGACACTTCAGGGTCATGCGTTGGTCATGTCTGGGCGCAGGTCCACCGTCTGATCTGGATACGGCCGGGATCCGGCTGACTGCAGTAAACCTCGGGATAAAACAGAGGACTAGCATTAGCGTAGATGCCATTCTTCTGATGATGTAACGGGTACATCAGGTGTTATGGGAAGTGTTCCCGGTTCCGGCTGACCTAGTTAATGCAGCCTAACAATCATTTAATTGAAAAAGTGTTTTATGTGTATGCCATAGTAAAGAGATGTGTTTTTAGTCTTTAAACTTACAGAGTGTGTTTGCTTCCCTAACAATGCTAGGAAGACTGTTCCAGAGTTTAGGTGCTAAATAGGAAAAGGATCCTATGTAGGATCCTTAGTTGTGGTTTGCTAATGCTATCATAGATATGTATACATAGACCCCACAATCAACGGCATCAGAGGCTCCTCAAAAAAACTGGATGACAAAATAATCGATATTACAAAAACTAAATTTGACGATTAAAATGGTAAAAGTCACTCGTTTTTATAAAGTGTACCGTCCAACAGCAACATGCAGGTGAAGTTACAGAGGGAGGTGCGCCTCCTCTGTCTGAGTTTTGTGTGGGGTAAAAGTCACGTGAGAGGAGGCAATGGCTTCATCGCGTTATGACTGGATATGTTGGGTTATAATTGGTTCACAGATCGGCCTGAAGATAAAGTTGGTGTTAATGGAAAGACTAATGAAAAAGTAAGTAAACAACACAGCCATTCAGATATCACCACTTTATGTTGAACTTGAAATGGGCTGAAAACATGGGGGGGAGCTTGCGGAAATTAAAGGTACATTGCCATGTCTGTGTACAGTGTAGCCTACATGTACAAGCTTGATGATGACAGCTGAAAATAAGTTATCTATTAAAAAGAAAACCTGAACATTAGTTCACAAATAAATTGAAATTGTTACTGCCTTTATGTCTCATTTTGGAATAAAGGTAAAAATGTGTACAAATATATGATATTCTAACTACGGTTGTAGTCAACTTGCTCGCGAATGTTCACAGACCGGCTTTGACAGTTTCAATATGGCGTACGGCTTACGTTTTAGCGGCCCATAGAAACAGCAGCTAATGAGGATCTATGTATATATATATATCTATGATTGCTGTGATGTCATGTGAGTGACAGGTTGTCCCGCCCTCACACTGAAAAACACATAATCAGAGATTGATACTAGTTATCTAAAAAGATATAGACAAATAAAACACACAAACACTTTCTTTGAAAAACTAAAATCTGAATGTTTATTGTACTGAAATCCTACTGATATGTCACTTAATGTGTACATAATGTGTAAATTAAATCAGAATCATTCTCGCGTTTTGGTGATTCCCAAGTTTGTTATCAACGTTTTAATCAGACTAGTTGTCCAGTCAGGGAAGTCAAATTCTCTTTCGCTTGTCCCTTCAAAAAATCCACTTGTCCACAAGTGTTAACGTCGAGTCCTTCTGTTTAGCTAACATCCAAATCAGTCAAATAGTCTTGGGGAGTTTTCACTTACGCATTCAGTTATGTCTTTAGTGAACATAAACAGTTGGGAAAGTAATCGAATGCTTGTCAGTATATATTAAACCAGTGCATTCTGTCTTAAAGGGGTCCTATTGTGCTTTTTCACTTTCAACTTTATTTAGTGTGTAATGTTGCTGTATGAGCATAAAAAAGATCTGCAAGGTTACAAAGCTCAAGGTCCACTCCAAAGGGGAATATTTTATCTAACAGAATCCGCTTTCCAAGAAACAAACAAGAACAACTCATTTGGACTACAACAGGCTTTGCGTATAGAGCTTGCGGTTATGGTAAGGGACGTGACATTTCCCGAACACACACTAAGTGGTGCCAATCACAACACAGTGGGCCATCTAGCCAATCACAGCACATTTTGTATTTCAGAAGGAGGGGCTTCATCGAAACCTGACCTAAACGACACGTTCGAGCCAGTCTCTGGAGAGAGGTGCTGTAATAATGTAAAATATGTTAAAAAATAATGTGTTTTTTGAACTATCATGCATGAAAGCATATTCCAGTACACCACAAAAACAAAATCAATGCTTTGTAAAAGGGCATAATAGAAAGTGACCTAATAAACCTGCTGCTGTCTAGCATTTAATGTTAGGCTAATCAAACAGCAAAAGTAAATGAGATAATCTTTTCTCTTCACCTAATAATTTTAGTAAATTAAATAGGAATCAATGTATATTTAATTAATTCTGTAAATTTTATTTTTTTACATCAACATTTGATTACTTTTAATTACAATTTCTGAGGCTATTATTTTTAGTAGGTTAACTTGTTTATTTTATTTGTATCTTTTTTTCCATTGTATTTGTCCTATTGTTTTATCAGTAACTTTGTTTGTTGATAGTGAAATTGCTCTGAAAGGACAGATTAAGGGGTTGGGAGTCATTTAATGGTTTTTATGAACGTACTGACAGGGAGCCCTTAACATTTTGCTTAGGGCACCCCAGAAGTCTAGGCCTGGCATTGGCGACAAGAACATTTGACCCATTTGACACTCGGTCTGACCTTCATGGCCTTTGAAGGATTCAGCCTCTGAATTGAGAAAAAAGCTGACATATCTCTGTCGTTCAAATCTGTAACATGTAAAGGCTGTGCAGTTTCACAAAAACTTTTTAATAAATTGTTTAGCAAAACTAAACGTCAGTTGGCATTTAGGCTTACACACACAAACGGCCTATTCCTAACATATTCCCCATTTAAAGTGATAGTTCACCCAAAAATGAAAATTAGCCCATAATTTACTCACCCTCAAGTCGGTGTATTTGACATTCTTCTTTCAGACGAATAAAATCGGAGTTATTACAAAAGTCCAGGCGAATCCAACCATTAAAATTGGATTTATAGTTGCTCTGTTTTTGAAGTCCATAAAAAGTGCATCTGTCCATCAAATAACGTGCTCCACGAGGCTCTGGGGTGTTAATAAAGGCCTTCTGAAGCGAATCGATGCGTTTGAAAAAATATCCATATTTAAAACTTTATCAAGTAAACTTTCGGCCGACCGCCTTCTGTGGAAAAGTGTTGAATGTTGAAAGACGTCATGACGAGCCTACCTGGTCGCGTTAATCTTTCGATCAGCAGGGGAACTTTACTTTATAAAGTTTTAAATATGGATATTTTTCTTACACAAACGCATCGATTCGCTTCAGAAGGCCTTTATTAACACCCCAGAGCTGCGTGGAGCATGTTATTTGACGGGCAGATGCACTTTTTATGGACTTCAGAAACAGAGCAACTATAAATCCAATTCTAATGCTTGGATTAGCCTGGACATTTGTAATATAACTCCGATTTTAGTAGGGTTAGTAGGGCTAATTTTCATTTTTTGGGTGAACTATCCCTTTAATTTCATTTTTCGAGAGAAAGTGCGAAGCGCAGGTTTTCATCCTTCCACTAGGCGGCATAAGCGAGCTTCGCTTTCAGCCTGACACCTTTTGATCATTGATCACATTCATTAACCGTATTGGCACGAAAGTAGATGACAGCTCAGCGACATACTCTAAATGTCACGCAACAGCACGTATTACAGGCCGTTAACAAACAAAACCGACACAAACTGCGATAAAGTGGAAGATGCGAGTGTAACGCGTCTCACCTGTAAGTACCTGTCCGCGTGAAGTGCTTCAAGAGTGAGGGCGGATCGGACAGGAGTGATGCTGCACGTGGCTCTGTTGTGTTTTCTTCAGCTCGCGGTGTATCTGCACATCTCTCACCTGGGCTCAACACATGACGCTCCTTCACATTCAGAGGGATTCATATCTTCTATAAAGGTATATATGCTTTGACATCTCTAATTATGTAACTATAGAATGTTTGTGCTGCTGTTCGGTTGCAGGTGCTGTGTTGGGGGAGGGACTTTCTCTAGAAAGCACTTGATTGGACAAAATTGGTGTAGAGCAAGAAGAGGCATCAGTGTAATGTATACATGTCTTTCCTACTTCTAGCTGTGACATTAAATAACATTTTCAGACGCAAAGCTGCATTAACATTTCAGACAGGCAGCCATAAATATATACAAGTAAATTTACAGACACTAACTGGACACTTATGATTCTGCTTTGCCCTCATTGTGTAGCATTTGATGTTTTCGTTTTTTTAGCTGTCGTCTTTTTAGATATGAGGTTCTCAGACAAACCAAATAAGATACCGGTACTGTTGTATTTAAATCTCAGTCCTGACTTTAAGGATTACTGTTATTTATTGTGGAATGGAAGGAAGGTCTCATTTTTACATTTCTACTCTGGACCAACAAACATCTGTTTTGCTTTTGCTGTTTTGCCCATTAACAGAGACCGGTAGAAAGCCATAACCTTGACATCAATAGCATGCAAGTACACATTTTCAAAGTGTGTTATTGATACAGCTTTACTGAATTACAGTTATATACTCAGCAATATTTCTTTCACACTGTATTACAGCTTTAGGAAAATGTACATAGACATTCTTGAGGAGAATTGCATAACTTCAGGCTGTGTTTATTCAACATACTTAACATTTGTTTCTTTGCATGTTATGTAGAATTACTTTTATATTTGTAGTGCACATGATTTATGAATCATTAGATTGAGTTTATCTAGCTCAACTGTAGCTAATATGTTAAATTACATGTAGAAGTATTATTTGGACTAGCTTTTATAATGTGGAGTAATGATGTTTGTGTTTATTTATGTCTGTATCCTACAGAATAAGGGATGCGTTTGGACACTCAGTCATCAGAAGCCAAGCTCTGGGAGGTTTGGACAGACATTGGTTGTAATTGTGGACTTCTGTTCATGGACAGGTAATGCGTTTAATGTGTGAATGTGTGTTGTTGGCTAGTTAATGTGTAGGTGACCATCATTTTCTTTTTGAGGTGCCACCCCTTTAAAATGCAAATGATGGTAACCCAAGTAGGTCGGGGAGGGACGGAGAATGAATACATTTATACTGCTAATTTTTTTTCCAGGCTGAAAAGCATAACATTGTGCTGGGGCTCAGGCCCAAATCACCCCCACCCCTTCATATCGCAGAGATCTGGCTGGGATCAAACCAGCAACCTCTGAAACCATGAGGCATTGCTCTTACCTGTGAACCACAGATCTCTCGTCTCAACATGTGAAGGAACTTATACTTCACAGTTAACCTGAATGTGACCGGTGATTTTACAAAAAAATAGTTAAAGATCACAGTTGTGTGATTGAGGTGGGATTTGAACCCAAGCCTCGATCACAGTCTTGTCACCAGAGAACATGTGTTTAGCCACTTATGCCACTGTGACTTTCACACTGAATGTTGGAATGTTTGGGCCCTTTGTTGGATATAATGCCAACAATTTAATATTAGCAATAGTGGGATTTGAACTCAGGTCTCCATGATTAAAACAAAAAGTTTTATCACCTGAGCCACTGAGCCTGGAGAGTTGAAGTGCGTTTTATTGAAAGCTTTGTTTCATATGATGAAAGTTTAGTAATTGTGAGATTTCAACCAGAGTTTCCATATATGAAAGCCTAGTGATTAACCACTGAGCCATAGAGTTTATAATGCTATGATAAATTAACTAAAGGTTTATTATTATTATTAACGTTTTGGCATTGTCATCTTAAAGTACAAGTAAAGAACATGAATCTCCTAATAATTTCATGTCTACATTGGCTTTATGAAATCATACTGGTTTCAGACCTGTATTTATTACACAAGTAGACAGTAAAATGTCTAAATAGGATCACACAGTTAACAATAAACCGAATGACAAACAGTATTATAGAGTAAGTAAAAAAATCAATTCTAGTTTCATAACCTTCTGTCCAAACTCACTGAGAATGGATATTATAACATATTTAATAAATTAAATGTATTTACTATAACACTGAACTGATTAGCCAAATTAAGGTCACCTGTCAAAAAAGGTGAACCCGCTAAAATTCTTCAAACTTAGTTACTACAATTATTGTTATTAATGTAACAATAAAACTACAATGAACATGGGACCACCTTCAAATTGTACAATAATAGTTTTTATTTATTGCAGTTTCACAGCAGTAGCATTTTTGTTTCAGCAAGAGCGTACTCCTTTTCATTATCACTATTTATTTCTAAGACACGACACATTACACTTGTTGATTTCCACTTAATATAAAATTAGTGCAGTGTAAGATATTCATCACATCCTCCACCAGAGGGAGACATTACACCACGTGAGCCCTCTGTAAGTCTTGTATGGTCATAGATGCCACTGGATGGATTTACAATCGAGTTAAATAAACATATTTTAGAACAAGCTATTTCAACTTTTACATATTCAGTTGCAGATTCTTAGCTCACACAAAATTAATACAAACAAAGGAAGACACAAATGCAGATTTGAACATAAGCATTTGAGTGTGGTGTTTTTTTTTACACATTTTGAGATGTAAACAAGGCATTTTTGTACATTTAAATTATTATATTATTCTCTTCGTAGTGTGCAGTCAACCAGCGGTACTCAAAACAGGAACGTGAAGCAGGAGTGACGCTGCTTAAATAGATCAGGCTCTCCGGGACAAGACTGAAAGAAAAACATCCCTCTTTTGTCAAAGCCAGACAAAGCCCCACAGACCTTAAAGTGGGCAATTCAAAATTCTGAAGGGTAAGTTTTCGCAAGAAAAAAAAAAAGATGGAGGGGAAAAAGTTATCTAAGCCATTACGTTCCTTCACAATAGCTCTGGTTGAAGTTGTGCCTCTTCTGATCTTCTCTCAGCTGGACTTCTGCTTTCCAGCCTGTCTTCTCTGATCTCCAGTCATCCGAGAGGCTTCTGCCAGCCTGCGAGCTGTCAAAGTAGCCCTGGAATCAAACGCCACTCCATGCTCAGCTATGATCAAAGGAACACAGGTAAGGCAGCCACAGAGACACATACAATTGGCATCTAAAAAAGTAAGCCGTCTACCCTCCCACCCCTCCTGCCCTCTTGCTTTTTTATCTCCTTACTACTCTGACACAGAGAGGAGAAACGTGGAGCACATTGATCAGAATAAAGCAAAGTGATCAGGTTTTGAAGATGCGGGGGGAAGTTTGTTCTCGCCAGAAACTTTTGGACAAAGGAAATTCTGGGATAGAGGTGAAAGGGACACTTAAAACGCTTCAGAATTTTTTTCTCTGCTTTGAACGATCTTTTCCCTGCTGATAATCCTCTAAACACCGAGATGTCTGTCTTGAGTCAAACCCTTCTTTGATTTCTTGCCGAAATGACCACACACACACACACACACACACACACACACACACACACACACACACACACACACACACACACACACACACACACACACACACACACACACACACACACACACACACACACACACACACACGCAATACAAAAAAATTAAATAAGCATAACATTTATAAAAAAAAAGAATAGTGTCTAATAAATCAATCCATACAAAACAAATACAATA
This sequence comes from Gobio gobio, assembly GCF_949357685.1. Classification (NCBI taxonomy): domain Eukaryota; kingdom Metazoa; phylum Chordata; class Actinopteri; order Cypriniformes; family Gobionidae; genus Gobio; species Gobio gobio. The sequence goes on from NC_137101.1 coordinate 9,682,513, forward strand.
CTGTTTAAAAGTTTGGGGTCAATATACGTATAATAATAATTTTTGGATGTATTAAATTGATCATAAGTGATAGTAAAGACATTTATAATGTTACAAAGGATTTCCATTTCAAATAAATGCTGTTCTTTTGTACTTTCTATTCTAATGCTATTCTAATCATCCTGGAAAAAAATCTGCATGGTTACTTTCATATATAAAAGTAACATAACATAAGCATTAACATTGATAAGAAGAAATGTTTCTTGAGCATCAAATTAGCATATTAGAATGATTTCTGAAGGATCGTGTGACACTAAAGACTGGAGTAAGGATGCTGAATATCAGCTTTGCAATCACAAGAGTAAATTACATTTTAAAATATATTAGTAGAAAATATTGGGTAACATGTTACAATACGATTTCATTTGTTAACATTAGTTAACATGAACTAACAATGAACAGTATTTCTAAAGCATTTATTAATCTCAGTTAATGTTAATCTCAACACTTACTAATACTCGATTCAAATCAAAAGTTGTATCTGTTAACATTAATGAACCTGATCTAACACGAACTAACAATGAACAGTTGTATTTTTATTCAGTAATGTTAACAAAGAAAAATTAATAAGTACTGGAACAAATGTATTGCTCATTGTTAGTTAATATTAGTTAATGCATTAACCAACCTTAAGTAATGGAACTTTATTGTAAATTGTTACCAAATATTGTTTCATAAATGTAATATATTTCACAATGTTACTGTATTTTTGGTCAGCCTGGATGAGCATAAGAGACCATTCAAAATCATACTGAAATTTACACCTACATAAAACAGGCGATGGCAGTGCAGAATGCACTTCTCATCCTCATACTAAGACAAATGGTTAAATATGAAGAGTTCAGAAATTCAGATGCAAAAGCCTCCAAGTCTGTCTGACATGTTTACTTTTAAATTAGCTTCTTTTTTTTAGGTTCAGTAATTTCCCTTTAATGGCAATGAAAAGGTTATTATTGAGTTATTGAAATGTCTTATTTTCAAAAATGTTACTTTAGTCAATTCATTGGTATTTAACAAATTTAAAGCTGCAATATGTACAATTTTTGCAGTAAAATATCCAAAAACCACTAGGCCAGTGTTATATATTTTGTTCAGTTGAGTGCTTACAATCTCCCAAATGTTTCCAACTATTTGTAAAATAAATAAAAAATTGCTATTGTAACTAAGGAATCGGGACGTGTGAGGGAGTCGCCTGTCGATTGCGTCATATCTGCGTTCCCCTCGGTTTCCGGTTTTATTTTGCAGAAATGCTTTTACTGCAACAAGTGTCATAACAGCCGCTGAGAGAACGCACAGAGTAACATCATTTTCAACACACTCAGATATGTCTAATATGATACACAGAGCTACGTTACCTCATACTCGTGACCGGAAAAGCGACCGGAAAATGGCGCCGGCGACTGTGGCATAATAAAAGTCCCGCTGCTCGCGAGGCGTGTGTTGCATTCATCTTATTAAAAATCTCTCCAGCGGCCTTGCTCAGCTCCACAACACTCGGGTCTGCTCTGCTTCATACTACAGTAACATTAATATTAATAGTCACATCCATGAACACGATTTCTGCCCGAGTCCTATCCCGATTCTTTTCCACCGGTTGTGTTGTGAAGACCACATGTCCCAAGATTCTGCGCTCAAACTTGGCATCATCAAACTAAGCCTTTGTTTTGAAAAGGTGACCTCTAGCGGACGGAAAAGTTACATAGTGCAGCTTTAACTGTCTTTTGCTGCAAAACCAGCTATGTCCATGTGTGTCTACCTCTTTACAACAAGATAGTAAACAGTTGCAAAATCACTAAAGTTGCAACTGGAAACATTGCAAATGATGAAAACAGAATTCAAAATGTAACAATGAAGAAACGGATCCTCACAGTAAGGGGAGCTGTGATGCAAGTGACTGCCGCGTCTGTTTCTGTCAGTTTTACGGAAGCACACGGTATACAGTTGTGTTTACTTGCTACTCGCGAAATCCTGTCAACTGTAACGATGGACAAAACGCGATAAAAAAGGGAAACGCGGCAATCGAAAGCCAGCAAAAGGGAAGTGGCGTTTAGCGTTTTCTGCCTACGAACCAATTTGATGAACGTATACATTGATTTCTCAATGTTAAGTGGTCTCTTCATTTTTTCCAGAGCTGACAAATGACATATCTAATATGGCATTTAATGTCATGTTAGTAATGATGACTCGTATGACATTTGAGATGTCACAGCCAGTAGTCAGAACATTAACTAATATAGATTATGTGGTTTACTCTCTCTCCCACACACACACACATTTGTTTTTGTGAAATGTGAGGACATTCCATAGGCGTAATGGTTTTTCATACCGTACAAACCGTATTTTCTATCCCCTTACACTGCCCCTGCCCCTAAACCTACCCATCACAGGAGACTGTGCAGTTCACTTTCTGTGAAAAAAAAACTCATTCTGTATGATTTATAAGTATTTTAAAAAAAGTGAGGACATGGGGAACGTCCTCATATTTCACCCTCTTTTTGTAATACCTATGTCATACCCAAGTCATTATACACATTTGTGTCCTGATATTTCACAAAAACATGCCCACACACACACACACACACACACACACACACACACACACACACACACACACACACACACACACACACACAC
>NC_137101.1:9687685-9700185 GCF_949357685.1 Gobio gobio
AAAAACAAAATTATGTTTTTCATTTATGAGAGCAAAAATGTGCATAAAATCTCCAGCCATTTAACACATGGACACTTACATTGAACACTGCATATCTTCTACTTTGGGCACAATAAGAAAAACACAGACAGGGCTTATATTACAATAAATTAGGACATTTAAGTAGCTTTTATAAACGTGCCTTAGAAAAAAACATTACTGGTGTGCATAAAAAAATGGCAGTGACATATTTTAAGATATGGCAGTGCAAGTTAAAACAGCTCAAACATGGATTTTAGTCTGGGATTTTTTAAGCCTTGTCTGTGAGACTGGGGGGGAAAGGTTATAATACATAAAATGAATAACATCTCCCTTTGTACTTTCTAGGTTCAAGATGAATATAAAATAGAGACTTCCCATTTGCACTCGGTTCCATGGACGAAGAAAAAGAGGAAATAGATAAAGATTTATATCGGACCAAGTCCTGCTGATCTTGTTGGGAAACGAATAACAAGAGAGCAACCGCTGACTTCATAGAAGAAAAAAAAAACACACCCGCAGCCGACAATCACAGGTAACTTATATTTTTCATTGAACTTAATCTGCCACACACACAAGAACTATGAATCTAGTCGGCTTCTTCTGCAATGTGCTTATGATAAAGAAAAATTACACAGAAGTTTGTGTCCAGTAATCAGAGATGCTTGAGCATATTACATGTAATGAGGGACCAGAGCTATACTGAGCATCACTGTAATTTTGTGATCTTATTTGAACAAATTTGGTCTTTGTTGTCACTTTTTTTGTTGTTGCCATTTTTAAAAAGTGATCCATAAACTTGTAGATCTGGATAATACACTTATTAATTCACTTATTTGTTTCTGAAACAATAGTTTTCATAGAACAACAGACAAATCTAACAAACCGGCTTAGCATCATCTTAAGTGTAAATATAGATATAGAAATAGCTGTAGAACTATAGAAGGTAAAATGCCCTCTCTGAGTTTAAATAAAGTGTATACTAAAAGCAGTTTATAGTACTCTGTAAAAAAAAAAAATCCATCTATTTCAATTTATTAATGTTCAGTTGCTACATAAATTTAAGTCATTTTTTAACGTAAACTATATTAAAATGGATTAAGAAATCAAGTTGATTCTCATATAACTTATAAAACAAAGTTAAGATTGAGTTAATGTAAAAACATGTGGGGATATATTTTTTACAGTAAGTATTAAGAAAGGTACTAAAATGTCTGTTCATAAAGCATTTACTTTTATACATTGGGTATATGCTTTTGTTCTTGTAGTTCAACTGGCGCTAGAAACGAGTTTCACAGGGAATGCATGAACTAATACAATGTGAAGTAATGTACTTATAGTTGATTAGGATAGAAGTCTCAGCCAAATGCATGAATGTAAAACAGAGATCTTTTGTTTTCATAAATCTGGTGCATCTGATCTGCTCTTCCAGTACTCCCATTCTGTTTACAGAACTTAGTGTTTGCAGCAACAAAGTGACATGGCAAAAAAGGAAAGCTATTAAAAAAAACAAAAATGAAGAAGCGGCAACCTCCACCACATTCCTCAATTAAACTTCCTCTATTTGGGCTTTGTCACATATATTGTTTTAGATACAGGAAATTCCATCTATCATGGGATTTTTGCACCCATTTCTTGTTTGTAGGGGATGTGGTTTCTTTTGCACTCGCTTTAAAGTGTGCCACTTATACGGGGGCGGGGGGGGCGTTTTAATCGAGCACATGAGCGACTGTCACAATCACGACATGAGGTATGACTCTGCAAAAAAGGCACACTTATTTATATTTGCCTTTTATAATGATTTTGTTCAAGACCATTACCCCTGTAAGAGTGAGTGAATGGTACTAACACAACAGAGGGCAATGGGCTAAACACATCCAGAAGTAAAACACCTATTTTAATATGCACTACGAAATTGCCATCATGTGCAAAGACAACGAGTTCTGTCTGAGATAATCTGATCAAACATTTAATGATTTTGAATGTTGCACATTTATGCTATTGCGAATCACAACATTTATTTCAAGTCAAATGATTGATGGTTTTCAGTTTTGTTTGTTAAATATATTTTTTATACAAACAAACACATTTTATCATTTATTTTCACATAAATAATGTTGCTCCATTATTTAATACAGATAAAAGTAAATTATAAAGGTAAATAAAGTATTAATAATTAATCAATGAATTAGTAATAATAAACAATGTATTTTAATAATATAATATATTTATATATATATGAATTACATTTAGCACTGTTATATCCTGCAGCATATATAATAAGAAAAAATTATAAATGTTAAATTATAAATAATTAATAATGATACAAATAATAAAATAAGACAAATAAGATAATAAATAATATAATAATAATAATAATAATAAATATTTATACCAGAAAAAGTTTATCCCTGTTAGTTTACAGCAGAATATAATACAAATAAAGAAAAATAAAAAATAAATAATACAAATAATAACACATCAGATGATGAAACCTCAGAATAAAATAATAAAACATAAATAAAAATTATTTTAAAATAAGAATAAGAATAAATCTTTATACCAGAATAGTTTTTCTTTTAGCCGTTACAGCCTATGTCAGATTATAATAAACAAATAAAATAAATAATTAATAATTATACAATAATTAATAATTAATGATAATACAAATAATAACACATCAGACAATAACACCATAATAAAACAACAACATATCAATAAATTAATAATAATATATCTTTGCACCAGGAAAAAAAAAGTTTAGCTCTATTACAGCCTACAGTAGAGGCTGTAGCACATAATAAAAAAAAAAAAAATTATAAATAAAATATTTTGAGCCCTGTTGTACCCTACACCAGACATTACATAATGTTGCATGACAGAGGATATATGACAAAGCAGAAGTGATGGGCCGTCGATGGGTATATTAATGCTGAGCATCTGAAACAACAGCATATGGGAATCTCTCATGAGACCACAGACGCGTGGCAAAGTCTTACTTGAAATGGTCAGAAAGAAAAGAACACACAAGGAAACATCAGAGACGGATGAGTGAGAGCCCATCAAAAGATTAATGGCAATTATATGGAGAGGGAATGAGTGAGAAATTGAGAGCGGGAGATTCGCAGGTGTTGATCAGGTGGCATGCAGAGGTGATCTGAGACACACAAGGTGAAAATAGAGAGGGAAAGATTTCTAACATTTCAATGACAATGAGATAATGGATAAGTCTTAGAAAGGAGACGAAAATCAGCAGAGACAAGGTGTGGGGTTTGAAATGAGGAAAAAAGTTAGGAGATGAGGAGATGGACTGAACTGAACGGCATAATTCCAGTGGCTTTATGTCCAGCTGAATCCTAAAATACATCCACGTCCCATATTGTTTTCCTTAAAAACATCTGTGACCATGTGAATTATTCTTGTCTCATTTAGTTTACTATTATTTTTTTTATATTAAAAGAGAGTTTGCACCCTAGTTAACAGTTATATAGATTGTCATGCATGACATGTTTGACATACAGTATATTTTGCAAATAAATAGCTTCCTATGATAATAATTTACAGTAAATTATTCATAAAGTGTAACATCACTGACAAAATGAGGCATTTATATACAAATATGCATCTACCTTAATCCTCTGTATGTATGTGTATGTGTGTGTGTGTGTGTGTGTGTGTGTGTGTATGTATGTGTGTATATATATATATATATATATATATATATATATATAAATACACAATCATATTTTTATTTTGTATGAATTAATGTGTACATTTAAAAAATACGATCATAACATCCTTCTGTAATTAATTAAAATTTAAAAAATGTTTAACTGTTCCTTTTATATTATAGTAAATAACAACAATAATACATATCACAAATGCATCCTACAGAGGGACAGTTAGCTATAAATTCTAGGCATTAAAGGAGAAAATAAATCTTTAAAGTGGTCAATTCATGAGCAATTTCATTAGTTTTGATCTTAGATTTTAGTTTGATGTACTACAAAACCACACGTTCAGAACTCAAAATATCCTCCAAAAAGTAAATTTTTAACGTCTGCATATCCTTCTGAAGGACCCCAATTACAGATGGAAGTTTGTTAATAAAATTCCCAGTACTGTTACATAATTCACATTTGTAGAAGGTGTTTACATCAAGGGTCCGAAAATGCCAATGAAAAACTAAATTATAACAAATACTACATAAGTGGACCTTAAGGGGAAAACTAGTGGATCAAATTATACAAAGGAGAAGGTATGATGTGACCTCTTTCAAAACAACTTGAGACGTCACACAAATGATGAGGGATGTGTGCATTTTACAGAGGGATGTGTGCAAGACCGACAGACAGAGAGAGTGTCGTGTGTTTGTGTTCAGAGGAAGTAGGGCAGTGTGCTGAAGGCAAGCGTGTCGTGTTCACCTCTGATTCACACGGCTCCGCTTGCTCAATATCTGACGATCGCCCACCCACCTCTGAAAGGTCACAAGATCACCATGGTCCTATATGCAACATTAGAAAGGAGAGGTGTGGATGACAAGTATGAAATTGAAAACCAAGCTCTCATGACATCAATGTTAACAGCAGTGCTACAATTATAACAGTAATAGTTTTCTAACTTTTTAAAAAACTTTTTTTGTGCATTTATTACATTTCCTAATCATTAACATTCTTAAAAACTAAATAAACAAATTTTTTTTTAAAACAAAATCAGACTTTTAGATTTAGTTTAAATTTTTAATTCAAATGATTTACAAAGCGTCAATTATACAAAACATGTTTTAAAATAAATATAAAGTTTGGAATCATTAAGCTTTTTTAATGGTTTTGAAAGAAGTCTCTTCTGCTCACCAAGGCTGCATTTATTTGATCAAATATACAACAAAAACAGTATTATTGTGAAATATTTATAATAACTTTTCTATTTGAATATATTTTAAAATGCTATTTATTTCTGTGATTCAAAGCTGAATTTTCAGCATCATTACTATTCTTTAGAGTCACATGATCCTTCAGAAATCACTCTAATATGCCGATTATTATCAATGTTGAAAACCGTTGTGTAGAATTTTTTCAGGATTATTTAATGAATAGAAAGTTCTAAAGAACAGCATTTGTCTGAAATATAAAGCTTTTGCAACATTATAAATGTCTACAGTTGATCAATTTAATGCATCCTTGCTGAATAAATGTATTCATTTCTTTAAGTTCTTTCCCAAAAAACAAAAATTCTTACCGACCCAAAACATTTGAACGGTAGTACAATGTTACAACAGCTTTCTATTTCAGAGAAAAACGGTTCTTTTGAACTTTCTATTCATCAAAGAATCCTAATAAAATGCTTTCAACATTAATAATAATCATAAATGTTTCTAGAGCAGCAAATCATCATATTAGAATGATTTCTGAAGGATCATGTGACACTGAAGACTGAAGTAATGATGCTCAATATATATATATATATGTATGTATGTATATATATATATATATATATGTATGTATGTATGTATATATATATATATATATATATATATATATATCATATTTTATTATATATTTTGTATAAATTAATTATTCAAAATATATGTTCATAACACCCTTCTGCAATTAATTTAAATGGTAATAATGTTAAATGTTCCTTTTAGATTATATTAAATCATTATAATATAATTAAACTAATTATCATTGTTTAATAATAATAATAATAATAATAATACATTTATATATATATATATATATATATATATATATATATATATTACACTGTACACACACACACACTATCATCATCACCATCTTCACTTTTTATTAATGATTTATTCAAAATAATACCTACTGTGATAAATTGTTAAAGAAATTGTTAACTGAAAATTGTGTAATGTTGAAGATGTCTGCCTAGTAGATTGAGTTTTACTGTCCAAGTGTTGTGCAAACTATCAGACTTCTCAACTTCTCCAGTTACCAGTCGTCAAGGCAGAGTTCTGTGCCGTCTACACAGTGACCTCTTGTGGGCATCCAAGGAACTGCAAAAAGTCCAATAACTTCCCCCAACCCCGGAGAAGTTCATAAAGGGCAGGAATCGAATATCTCGGAATTCACATTCCAGACTTCATATTGCTTAATGACAGGGAGGAAGTCTGAATTGCCTTGTTGAGGAGAGGCGGTTGTGGTGCTCTTATGAGTAGTGCTATCATGACGGCGTGGTGATGAAGGAGCTCTCCACTGCAAGCGATGGTTGGAGAGCCCTCAGGACCGAGACCGCCCACCCTGAGTCCGTCTCCCAACAGCGTCTGCGAGGCCCGCAGAGCAGCTCTCATATCACACAACCGCCGTCTCGCACAAGGCAGGGTTCAGACACAAGTGAGGCTCGGCTCACCTCGTCCAATCAGTGACAACGGAGGGGTTCATGGGAAGGTGAGGCGCTGCTCAACCTTGGCCAATCAGAGATGACATTGAATGTTTGCTCTCTCCCCGTCCTGTGGCTCTTGGGTTTGACCGAGGCTCCATGTCTGAGAAGAGACCGACTCAAGTGGAGCGCTGGCTAGACAGACACAAACACAAGCCTCTATTTCCCTGTCTGGTGTATTTGGGAAAAGCTGCTAATGTTGTTTTTTTTCTGTATATGGGCTATGCGTGACAAAATTCATAACGTGCCCAAATGTGGTGCACAGGAAATCATATGCAATGACGCCATATTATCCCCTTTTAAAGAATCTTAATTTTGTTTTTAGGGTCTACTAGAATATGATTTCATGTTTGAATGTTGAAATTTGGCATTGTTGCAGCACCTCTCTTCCCAGTCTGTCTGTAACGCTATGTCTCTATGAAGCTCCTCCTCCTAAAAAGCTAAATGAGTTCTGATTGGTCAGCAGGACCAATGTGTTGTGATTGGTCAACCGTTTAGAGCACGTTTGAGAAATGTCATGCCCCTTACCATAATCGCCCGTTTCAACACATCATCAACTCAAATCAACCAGGCCTCCGGGCGGGAATTATTTAAAGGTCCCATGGCATGAAATTTTCATTTTATGAGGTTTTTCAACATTAATATGAGTTCCCCTAGCCTGAATATTGTCCCCAAGTGGATAGAAATGTTGATCGGTGTAAACCGAGTTCTGGCTGTGAAGAAGTCCTGTTATGAAGTCAAAACAGGAACGGTTACCTCCCTTTCCTCCGCCCAGAGAATTTGGCAGGCCCAAGCGAGCGCTATATTTGATATTTGTTTGTCCTCAAGAGATCATGGCTTTTAAACGAGCGAGGCCAGTTGCTCAGTGTTTGGATGTACAAATGAAAACAGAAGTCTTTTTTCAGTTCCTTCTGATCTGTGATCAGTGATTTCTTATGTGTATCTAATTATTTATTATTCGTGCACACACTGCGGCTTCTCTCTCTCCCGACAGAACGGTGTTTTTGTGTTTTCTATCTTGTGAGTCAGTGTTTTTGTACGTCCTCGTCGCGTCTATCTGTTCTACAATGTGCATACAGTCGTTTCTGCTCAACATCGGTAGACTCACATCTCTTTAGAGATAAATCTCACGCACGCCGAAGCTCGGGCTGCACTGACCGGTCGGCCTTCAACATCCCCGACCCCCAGTACTGCATCTGGCCCACAGCGGAGGCACCAAACGCGGCGCGAGATTAAGCAGAAGGAGGGTAAGCGTGAGGGTATCCGGTTAGGCTAGCCAGCTATCACCACAATAAACTGGATTACATTCGATTACTGCTGTTGTGTCTTTGTTTGCGCTGTGTACTCAATGCGCGTCACTGACACTTTTCATATGATAGGAACATATCTAAAAAATAATGCTATAATCAACACTTACTCGTGGTACATTGCGTGTGTTACAAAGTTGGTAATAAGGATGAAGACGGACTCGGTGTGACTGGGACTCGTGTTTATTCAGAACTCTCAGATACAAACAAAATAAACTCGTGCTGACAGCGCTTTCATAACTCAGTAGTTACTATAAATAACTTTGTTTTTTGTTTTGTCCGTCTCTGGTACATTAGGTACATGTCCGGTTCGCAAACGAATCATTCTTTTGAACTGGTTCTTTTTAGTGAACCGAATCAGTTCACCAAATCGGACTGAATCGTTCTAAATGGTTCGCTTCTCCAGTCAGCGCTGATTTACTAGAGTTACTTTCTGACATGAGTGACAGCCCCTCCGACTAGAAATAGACTAATAACCTGAAGTATATGCTATAACTACAACAGTTCACTGAACTGAGACGTACTGATAGAACTGATGTGAAGTGAACTGATGTGAAATGAACCCTCCGCTCATTTTAAATGCAAAGATGCCAGCCAATCACAACAGTGGGCGTTTTTACTGAAGTCTCACAGCAGACACGCTTCTTGAAACAGGGCATTAAGCCAGAGGGCAAACATCAGTATAGAAAAAATGCCTTTTATTTCTCAATTATGACATTTTATAATGTAAAAATCATACTAACAATATAAGTACACCTCAGGAAACATTATAAAATAATAGAAAGATGCCATGCCATGGGACCTTTAAATGAGGAATATTGTGATGTGTGCGTTCCCAAAAAAACAATACAATCGAGGCGTTCCATGGAGTTCAGAGACAGTGATTACTGATAAAACTCCCTTTGGTATGGACTTTGTGCTGTGTAACTTTGCAGACCTTTTTCATGCTCAAACAGTACACACTAAAGAACGCTGAAATTGTAAGAGGTCCTCTTTAATGTCACGTACATCACTACACCCACAAGAAGTGACATTACATACAAAAACTATTGCCTCTATGAGATGTCCTCACTAATATAGCGAACCCGAGTGTGAGTAATGAACCTTCTCTGGGGTCATCAGGTGTGGGGAATGCAAACACTGACTTCACACGCCGGCTCAGTGTATTCCTAACAGGATTACAACTGAGATAGACGACTGAGATTGGTGAACAGTCTCACTGTCCAGACAGGGTCAATTACAGTCGCCAGAGTACACTAAACATGACAGAAATAACCAAAACAAATAAACTCACTGTGGCCTTCTAAATCCTCAGCATTGTACAAATGAACTCCTTAGGAAAGCCTACAGACAGAGATGTAGAAAGAAACCAGAGGCAGCACTGTAGGAACTTGCATGCATGATAATGCAATGCAACAAAATGGGGATAAGGATCTGTATCATCTACTATATTTTTCAATTTATATGTTGCCTATTGGACCATGCTAAACAGTTAAATGCTAAATATATTAAAAAGTAAAACAATATTTATTAAAAAAAAAATGTTTTGAATGAAGCATTTTGATTAGAGAAAGGAAATTAATTAATAAACAAATACATAGTAAAAAAAAAAAAAAAAAAAAAATAGTTCAAATAAAACCCTGGGAATATTTTCTTTAAAAAATTGTTTAGAATGTTAGAAATTGGCTAAAGTTCTAGTTGGGGAAAAAACACCACCTTTGATGAATGAAAACTAAATAATATGCGTTTCATCATAGAAAATGTATATTTTATCCAATATATTAAAGGGATAGTTCACCCAAAAATGAAAATTCTGTCATCATTTACTCACCCTCAAGTTGTTCCAAACCTGTATGAGTTTCTTGTTCTGCTGAACACAAAAGAAGATATTTAGAAGAATGTTTGTAACCAAGCAGATAGAGCAACTATTGACTACCATAGTAGGAAAAAAATACTTGTCTTTATGTCTTTAAGACATGACTGGTCCTTGAAAATGTACTGCATTGTAGGACTGACCCAGCTACAACAGCTTTCGCCCATTTAAGATATAAACTGTGTTTAAGTGAATACTCTCCAAGCCGGTCATTTTGACATAGGCTATTTATTGTGTATTTGATGGTTTAGACGTGCATACGACGCCTATATAATGTTCAAGTCAGTCCGTTTCACAGCGTGCGAAAACAACGCTTGGAAACAGAGTCTTTTGCGCGGATCACTGTGCTTTTAATAGCTCTTTTTATTATCAAACATGTTGTGCAATTTAGCCAGAGTGGAGACTGCAGTTGACAACAATCACAGATTGTGCTGAATCTGAAGTTAAGTTTGAGTTTAGGGAGAAATGAAATGGCGCACCGCTATGAAGGAAAGAAAGTTGCGCTCGACGGAACACAGATAGTTTATAATAGTTTACATCATATCTTTTTATACAGCCGAAATCGAAAATAAAATAAGATTAATATCAAAGCCCTAAAGTGTAACCAGACTACATTTTTGTTTAGTTCTCTTGGCCATCATCACTCATTAAACTGACTGGCACGCTGTAGCTCCGCGTGACAGAAATCTCTCTCTCTTCTGGATTGCGAAAAGCAAAACTGCATCACAGACAAATGGTTTAATTTCATCTCGTATAGAAACGGCTGGTAAATATAGAATTTGCAAGATAACATCTATAGCACTAATAAATAGTAAGTCTATTTTCTTAATTTCCCCAGAACCGATAGTGTCAGTTGACCCAATCACAATTCTTTATATGCATATATTTTATATTCTCTCTGTATGTATTGTATCTTTAACTGTTCACTTTGTATCTGCATCTCTTCCAGCAAAATAATATATATACAAAACATGAAAAATACTTCATTATCTTAATCACTTGGTGCCCCCCTATTGGCTGGTGCCCCAGGGCACTCGCCCAATCCAGTCTATGGATAATCCAGCCCTGTAAGTAAATATGTTGATCCAGGAAAAACCTATTCCTGAAAATTTAGTCCTAACCCTATCCCTAAACCTACCCCTACCCACAACCTTTCCCTAAAATCAGAGGGAAATGGTAGGTGAAGCCAAAACAACAAAGATGTTTATCCAGTCGTTCACCGTAAGTCATGTCACACTGTAGGATCCCAGTTGTCATTAATATCAGACTGTACGGCATGTAGTCAAGACGTGTTAAAAATGGACACGCAAGATGACCCGTGAGGGTTTTACATCATCAATCCATGATGCGTTTGGTGACGGTGAGCTGCAGTAAATGTGGGATTAAAATGGTGGCTAGCAAAGAAATCCATCTCTAGCGTTAATGTTGTCGTCGCGCTAAATGCGTCATCAGGTTCTGCACTCCTATTAGTTTCACAGCAGGACTGTGGGCCAAAACTTCTGACACTGGCAGAATTAACATTTGATCGCCTGTGGTCATTAATCGGCTGTCAGGGAACATGTCAAACTAGCGATCAGAGACTATATATTTTATCTTAGGATCAGAGGCATCTTTTAGGATTCTCCAAAAATTGTCTCTGAAGGCCAAATCGTGGCCAAAAATCGTACAGTGTGAACCCGGCTTAAGCCTGTCCATTATCCAGACTCAGTGACTCAGGGCCTGAGCACAGGCAGACGCACCGCAGCCCCGCTCGGCATCTGAGGAGAGCCAGCGAGAGCATAAAACCGAGATTTAGCCATGAAAAGAGCAAATAAATAGGTGCTTCAACTTGAAAAGCCTGTAACAAAGCCTTTTGAGGACCTGAGAGATGACATGAGAAAGAATGAGGAGAGAGAGGGGAAACAAGTGTTTTGTCTCAGCCCAGAGCTGGTGGAGGGGCAAAGCGCCACACAGGGCCGCTTCTAAGGGAAAGCTTTTTAATGAAGCCCAGGGGGAAAGGAGAGCTTATCAGACTGAGACACATCCTCTAAAAATCTCTCTTTTTCTCACACACACATTTTATATCACATATATTCACATATACACACACTGAAACGCTTCCTCTAGACTTTTAACGAGAGCAGGGCAGGATTTATACTCCTGACGATATGCATTTCACCTGAGGCTACAATATCGAAGTATAGCCTATACTTTATTGTCTCCACCTACACAACCAGCTAACCAATGACCCATAAGCCTGAAGGGTTTTACTATACACTGTAAATCACTAGTTGAAGCTCACCAGTGTCTCGTTGACCTCATCTTCACCCTGGTGACATCCAAAAATGACCTCTTGCAAATCAATGACAATAACAGGGAAAAAGCCATCAGAAACTAGATTTTTTGAGGCATTTGCTTATGCAAAACTTTTATGATATCATGATATGCAGTTGCTGCTGGGTGGTTGCTTACTAGCACAAGTCAAATTCAAGTCTCAAGATATGGCTTGAGTACTCTCTTTATTGCTCATTTTATTGTCTCATAAGACCTAATCCTAACTCAAAAAAGATCACTTAGAAAAATAATAGCACATGATATTTACAAGCAGAATGAGCAATAAGAAGAATTTGCTAAAAAAATATTATAATAAGCAACACTAATTAATTCTTTACAAAAAAATTGTAGATATAAGAATGCCAAATGCATCAGGTTGCAGTTTAGCACAATAACCCGTTTGCCGGCATGCCCCTTGCATCCCGATGAACGCCAAATATAGGGTTTTACTGTTCAGTAAATGGTAGTAAATGGAAAATGGCTTGGGATTTCTGACCTCTGAATGTGTCAAACAGTGCCATTGCCACAGAGTTGGAAGCCTGAAACAAAAAGCCCTGGTTTAGTATCATTACCTTCCCTCA
>NC_137101.1:9702685-9750185 GCF_949357685.1 Gobio gobio
TGGATCACAGGCTTAAAGAAAACATCCCTCAAATGAGATTTAAAATTGACCCTAGGAGACAGCACTCTCAACCGGCTTGTTTAAATTCATTTGAATGTCTTTACTGATTCTGACTTCACACGTCATTTATTCAAGATGCATTTTGAAAATGGCTAAATATGAATTATACCTCATGTTAATTTATAAAATTATACACTAAATAAAAGTGAACGAGCTGTTAAGATACAGTGACATATCACATTTCACAGCTCTCTCGTGTTGTGTTTTCAGCGTGCAGCATTGGGAATCCAGCAATGTTCCAGTCATACTCTGGTGTTCAAATGGCTCCTGCGACTAATGTAGCAAGCCAGCAGAACCAGTGGGCCCCGGGGCCATCATTTCCCTACTCCTACCACACCAACCCGGGCCCCTACCACAGCAATCAGCCCTCAACCTGTCCTTGGACTCAATGGAAGGTATGCAAAATCTATGCTTCATGGCATTTAACTGTGAAAAACAGAATATTACATTGCACTGAATGAAATCGAATGCAATGCAGCGTGTTTTACTTGTGTCTTCATGGAAAATGTATCTTAACTAATATTATGAATTGAGTGGAACTGTGAGTTAAGTGCATTCACAACATTTATAGCAGGGGTCTCCAAACTCGGTCCTGGAGGGCCACTGAGGCCACACTGAGCCAGAGCTTTCCCTATCCGATCTTTTTTTCCCCTCATCTCAAGAAATATCTGCGTACACAAGAAACCATTGAAACCGACTCAAAACGATGTAGTATACATGCCAGAACAGTGTGTGGCGCTGTAATTCTGCCACAGAAATACACTAAAAACGGAGAAGAAGAGTTGTGGCTAGAAGGGGTACAGCCATAGATACATAATAAACATAATAATACATAATAAAGGCTAGATGTCTCGTCCGCGCTGCTGGCCAATGGAGGTCTACGTCCGCACCTGGCGGCCATCTTGTCACAGGCTCACTCGTAACATTGTTTTCATGGTGCTTGCACTTTTTAAATAACCATTACTTGCTCAATTTTCTACCGATTTTAAAACTGTTTGGTTTGTTTTAAACGTCAGAGATGTAGTTATGACACTGCATACTTATGAAAAATTATTCACAATTTGTTCAAGCATCCATAATTATAGCCATGTTAATAACGTTTGTAAGAAACCAAACCATTTGTAAATCCATCAAGATTTCATGTTCGTGCAGATCACTCGCCTTACATCAGGTACCACAGAGCTTGCCTGTGACAAGATGGCCGCCGGCGATGACGTTAGTAAGACATCTAGCCTTTATTATGTATATCTATGGGTACAGCAACGGTAGGAAGAGAGGCAAAATCTCACGATAAAATAACAATAAATAAATTTGCTACTTACCAGATTGTGGTTTAATAACACCTACACCCACCCCAAACCTATACCCAACCCTATACCCTTACAATTATGCAATAACAGTAATTAAATGACGCAATATTGATGAGCGCATACCCAGTGGCCGTAGCTTTATCCCATCTAGTCTTTTACCGTGCAGGACGTGGTGTGATGACATCACCGTTCACAAAATATACGGATTGGCTGTACACACGGAAACGCAAGGGTGTCGGTTTCAGATTTACCCACTCTGGGACCCGGTTTTAAAAAATATTGGTTTAAGGCTCCCAAAACGCTGGATCCGTGTGGACTAGGGGTGTCCCCGACTAATGATTTACACATTCGAATCAGAATTGTCGAATCTTTCTATAGTCAACCGATAGTCGAATCATCTATGTGTGTGTGAATGGGTTGGGACTGGGAGGGGCACGACAGTCAGCAGGAGGGTAAAACTATTTTTATTTTCTTTTACACACTCCACACAGCAACAACTTTTAATAAAGCAACCAAAACTGCCTGCCAATTGACAGACGAACTGACAATAAAGCTACAGCTAAACGGATCTCCATGTGGACGGAGCCTGAGTTTAGCTCCAACCCCAAAAAAACACACCTGAACAAGACACTGGCTGGGTCCGAAACCTTGAAAATGCTACCTTCGGAGGACACATTTCAAGGCAGGAAGGCACCAAGGCACGTCCGAATCTAATGTTAGCTTCACTTCCTGTCTCCCGAGATACCTTCATCTGATCGAGTTTTGAAGGCAGCATATTTGTATCCTTCACTGCCTTTGATATCCCACAATCCTGTGCTTTCCATTCTGTGACAGTTGAGCTGGGAAAAAAGATGGCGTCCGAAAGTTGCGTTTGCTGGTCAGTTTGTGCGTAAATATACGTTTTTTTTTTACCAACATTTTCTACTTCTGATGTCATTTCTGGCGAGAAATTACTAATGTAGTAATTCAATATTTGTTTAGTTCTCACCAAAGCTCTCTCTATTTGGCTGTAAATCATTAAGCTGTTACACTGCCTTAGAAGTCTGTCCGAAATCAGTTTCGTGAGGTGCCTTCATGCACAAACGCTGCCTTACAAGCCATTGTCTGATTAGGCAGTGAGGCAACGAGTCAGCTGCCTAGGTTTTTTGGACACAGGCACTGATTTGCTGGTTCAGGTGTGTTTAATTGGGGTTGGAGCTAAACTCTGCAGGACCGCCGCCCTCCAGAACGGAGTTTGGAAACCCCTGATTTATAGGATCAATTCGGATTTTGTGTTGAATAAGTCACTCTATTTTAGCAACCAGTGTTGGGCACGTTACTTTAAAAAAGTAATTAGTTATAGTTACTAGTTACTTCTTACAAATAGTAACTGAGTTAGTAACTGAGTTACATCATCATAAAAGTAACTAATTACCAGGGAAAGTAATTACTGCGTTACTTTTTTTTTCTTTCAAATGTTCAAATATGTCAAATAATTTGGATGCCCCCAATATTAGATATGTTAAATGAATGAATTGGACACTAAATAGAATAAATTATTATTATAAAACATTGTACATTAATGTGCACTATTGTAATGTTGCTGTGGGACAATGTGAGAGACACCTATCAAATTCAATGCATTATTGTAAATATTATCAGTAGGCCTACTATAGTGTAAATATTGTGTAAATATTATCAGTATTATACTTTCCTGTGGTAGTGGAGCTCACGTTATCACCTGGGTTTTTAGCCACTAATTTTGTGGCATATGATGATGTGAGGCGCTTCAGAATCACTTGCCACCGGCGTGGAGAGACTCTTTCTTCCTGGGCATAAGTTGCACGTTACTTAAATATTCTTACCTTTCACCTCAACGAGGGAAAAGTAGCGCTTATACTTCCAATTTGCGAAAGCTACCTTTGAAGTCGTTTGACTATCGCTGAATGTGCATATGCGTGTGCGTCATAGGGGTGTGTGTGTGTGTGTGTGTGTGTGTGTGTGTGTGTGTGTGTGTGTGTGTGTGTGTGTGTGAACCATAGACCGTGAAAAAAAATAGGTGTGAACTCAACCTATCAACTTCAACCTTGTCTCCCACCCACCAATCATCATCAGTTATGTGTACCACCGCACCCACCCCCAACATGCATGGCTGGTGCGCGCGCACACGCACACACACACACACACACACACACACACACACACACACACACACATTGCAGGTCCGACTGACAGAGAGCCTGTTCGGATGAAAAGCGCTTCAGTGAGCTCAATTATAGTAACGCGACTAACGCCGCATTTTTTTCCCTCAGTAACGCTAACGGCGTTGTAACGAGAGAAACAGTAATTCGTTTGATTACTCGTTACTGAAAAAAATAATTCCGTTAGTAACGCCGTTTATCTGTAACGCCGTTATTCCCAACACTGGTCATTAGCACAGTCACAAGAGTGCTGGCAGTATCGTTAGAGCTGGTCTTAATTTAGTTACATGCATCATAACACAAATTAAAACCACCCCTTGGTGTGGAGGGGGGCAGAAACTCGCACATGATCTGAAAAGTGGAAAGAGAGAGAAAAAGAGTGTCAGTCGTCATGTCTGTTGATGTCATTATTAGTAGATTATTCTACTACTATTTTAATTAGATTATCATTTCATTTTTTTTGATTAAAACAAGACTATAATTAATTTTAGGTTTAAGTATGTATTAAAATGTATGTATGAATATCGAATTTCAAAGACATGGTCAATGACAGGGTCACATTCAATGTGCTTCAGAAAGTAAAACAAAATAAAATAATGCCGTTTAAAATCTATATAAAAAAATTCTCATTCTAATTCTCAAGATTTTATTAGGCACACTTGCTACATGCAAATGCATTAGTTAATATGTGTGTGAATTGCATTGTACAAAATCTGAAGCTTTTTTCGGGTTTCTGCCGCATTGATACTTAACCTCATTATGTGATTATAGACGCATGCCTATGTCCGCACATTTGAGCCAGAAACCACCCAAACAGCCCTTTGTGTCCCAGGACTCATTTGTCTGGAATTCCGATGCTGTGGATTTGCCGGTGGTTTTGTTTCGGAGCGTAATTCCACACTATGTGCTGACAGAGCACAAGATCTGTAATCACAATAGTCACATTCGACAAGTGTTTATTTTGACTGTAAAAAGTAAAAGGTCCTGAACCTGGGTGTGAGTTCCTTTATATGATTCATCCCTTCTTTTTCATTCTTAGGCATTTTCTTAATCCTTTGCAAAAAACAGTTTTTGTGAGTTTCTTGCTCAGAGGTGCTTTTGAATAGCTTAGGAGAGAAATATAATGACTAAGTATAAATATGCGCTATATAAGAAAGCAAAATACAGATAAATATTTAAGCTCATATTTAAATATACAACATTCTCAAATCTAGGCACAGTTTGAGTAAATGTTATATTGTTGAATCAACAATTAAATACACAATAAATAATAAATAATAAATACACACACACACACACACATCAGGTGTGCACAACACTGATTATCTCTGCTCAAGAAGTTAATGCTGGTTCTGATAGAAAGGTGTCAGAATACACAGTGCATCGCAGTTTTTTGAGTATGAGGCTGCATAGCCGCAGATCAGTCAGGGTGCTCATGCTGACCTCTGTCCACCGCCGAAAGCACCAACAGTGGGCACATGAGCATCAGAACTGGACCACGGAGCAATGGAAGAAGGTGGCCTGGTCTGATGAATCACGTTTTCTTTTACATCACGTGGATGGCCGGGTGCGTATGCGTCACTTACCTGGGGAACCCATGGCACCAGGATGCACTATGGGAAGAAGGCAAGCCGGTGGAGGCAGTGTGATGCTTTGGGCAATGTTCTGCTGGGAAACCTTGGGTCCTGCCATCCATGTGGATGTTACTTTGACACGTACCACCTACGGTATTCCCTGGTGACTGTGGCCTCTTTCAGCAGGATAATGTGCCCTGCAACAAAGCAAAAATGGTGTTGATTTGGCCTCCAAATTCCCCAGATCTCAATCCAATCGAGCATCTGTGGAATGTGCTGAACAAACAAGTCCGAACCATGGAGGCCCCACCTCGCAATTTACAGGACTTAAAGGATCTGCTGCTAACATCTTGGTGCCAGATATCACAGTACACCTCAGGAATTGAGTCCATGCCTTGAGAGGTCAGGGCTGTTTTGGCAGCAAAAGGGGGACTGGTATGTATGTGTGTAATAAAATAGAATATTTAAATATACATTTTATAATAAACATTTTATGGGGATTTTCCATAGACATAATTATAGGGTGAATTCAGAGTCATCTCAATGGCAAAAAGTGTCCCACCAACCTGAATTCACCTATTTGCTATGTATACCCGAACATATACCTGAACCAAGAAACACACACACACACACACACACACACACACACACACACACACACACACACACACACACACACACACACACACACACACACACACACACACACACACACACACACACGTATATATGACACTAAATATTATAGACTATATAAAGACTCATTATATTTGAAAATAGACATGGCTATTGTTTAACTGTATAGTCTACACAAGCCGTTTGTCCAGACAGGAAATAGACACTTTAACTGCACTTTTAATCTGTCACAAGGAAAAAGATAGAAATTAGATTTTCAGACAGAGAAGCAAAGCAAAAGTCAGTTTTAGGGTGTGTGAAAAGGGAATAGAAGAGGCTAGAGCACATCAAAGCTGCCTTGTGTTTGCTCTGGTCCACAAGAGGCCTTTCATGTGTTAAAGTGTGTGTGCGTCTCTGTTTTGGTGTGGATGTGTGTATTTCAAACACCGCAGCACTACCTGTGTTTGGAGGAAAGAGGCTGGTCTCTTAGAAGCCTGCTGTCCCTTGAGGCTACGGCAGACACACACACACACACACTTTCACTCAAGAAGACACAGATCTATAACTGTGTATCTACACGCCCCCCGCCTATGAGGTTTATCTTGAGTGTATCAGAGGCAGGTCGGTTAGAGCCAAGGGGTTATGGGAAGATGTATTATGGGAGACGGAGATGGGGGTGCTCTGTTTGGTTCCCGACTGACTAATAGGACCAAAGCAGACTGCAAGGGAGACCACCCACCCCGTCTGGCTCAGACCCAAACTCAGTGTGACATCCTGCAGCCCACTGGACTGGCAGGAGGGAGGGCAGGTCAAGAGATCTCTAATGGGGACAGACAGTTGTAGCGTACACTGGCGTGGGTTTTCATAACAGTCCATACCTTGGAAAGGTACAATTAAAATGCTCTTGATGGCGTGGACTACTGGAAAGTATGCTAAATACAGTATTGAATGCTAATAGAATTGTGAAAGCGTTACATACACACACAATCTTACTCTGATGATACTGAACATGTGTGACCCTGTAAATGGCTTAAACTATCGTCTTTGATTGTGGAAATATCATAAATGGTTTAAGGTTGGCATGAAACACAAATTCACCCTATTTTCTAAATGCATGCTATTGATATTATTGTAACTTTTTTGTTGGAAAAAACGACGGTGTTGTGTAAATGCCCCCCCCTGAAATAACATATACTGGTCATTTCGCTCGGATGTACTAGACGCAAGAAAATATCTGTCCCTACTTCAGTTTAAACAAACCCACATTCAGTTTAGCTTTGCATATAAATGCATTTATCAGTGTTTTGTCTGCTTATTCAATGTGTGCGTGCATGTGCCATTTTAAGTCTTAAGTGTTTAAGTGTATACACCACCAAAAAGTAGCCAACTTGGTGTTATCTATACAGGTCAGGCATAACATTATGACCTAATATTGTGTTGGTCCCCCTTTTGCTGCCAAAACAGCCCTGACTCGTTGAGGCATGGACTCCACTAGACCCCTGAAGGTGTGCTGTGGTATCTGGCACCAAGATGTTAGCAGCAGATCCTGTAAGTCCTGTAAGTTGCGAGGTGGGGCCTCCATGGATCAGACTTGTTTGTTCAGCACATCCACAGATGTTCGATTGGATTGAGATCTGGAGAATTTGGAGGCCAAGTCAACACCTCAAATGCGTTGTTATGCTCCTCAAACCATTCTTAAACCATTTTTGCTTTTGTGGCAGGGCGCATTATTCTGCCAAAAGAGGCCACGACGACCAGGGAATACCGTTTCCATGAAAGGGTATACATGGTCTGCAACAATGCTTAGGTAGGTGGTACTGGTCAAAGAGCACCCCACAAGAGCTGCAGTTTTGGAGCTGCTCTGACACAGAAGTCTAGCCATCACAATTTGGCCCATGTCAAACTCGGTCAAATCCTCAAACTTGCTGCCTAATATATCCCACCCACTAACAGGTGCCATGATGAAGAGATAATCAGTGTTATTCACTTCACCTATCATCACCTATCATCATAATGTCATAATATTATGCCTAATTGGTGTACTTATACAGTGAGGAAAATAAGTATTTGAACACCCTGCTATTTTGCAAGTTCTCCCACTAGAAATCATGGAGGGGTCTGAAATTGTCATCGTAGGTGCATGTCCACTGTGAGAGACATAATATACAAAAAAAAATCCAGAAATCACAATGTATGATTTTTTAAACTATTTATTTGTATGATACAGCTGCAAATAAGTATTTGAACACCTGAGAAAATCAATGTTAATATTTGGTACAGTAGCCTTTGTTTGCAATTACAGAGGTCAAACGTTTCCTGTAGTTTTTCACCAGGTTTGCACACACTGCAGAAGGGATTTTGGCCCACTCCTCCACACAGATCTTCTCTAGATCAGTCAGGTTTCTGGCCTGTCGCTGAGAAACACAGAGTTTGAGCTCCTTGCAAAGATTCTCTATTGGGTTTAGGTCTGGAGACTGGCTAGGCCACGCCAGAACCTTGATATGCTTCTTACAGAGCCACTCCTTGGTTATCCTGGCTGTGTGCTTCGGGTCATTGTCATGTTGGAAGACCCAGCCTCGACCCATCTTCAATGCTCTAACCGGGGGAAGGAGGTTGTTCCCCAAAATCTCGCAATACATGGCCCCGGTCATCCTCTCCTTAATACAGTGCAGTCGCTCTGTCCCATGTGCAGAAAAACACCCCCAAAGCATGATGCTACCACCCCCATGCTTCACAGTAGGGATGGTGTTCTTGGGATGGTACTCATCATTCTTCTTCCTCCAAACACGTTTAGTGGAATTATGACCAAAAAGTTATATTTTGGTCTCATCTGACCACATGACTTTCTCCCATGACTCCTCCGGATCATCCAAATTGTCATTGGCAAACTTAAGACGGGCCTGGACATGTGCTGGTTTAAGCAGGGGAACCTTCCGTGCCATGCATGATTTCAAACCATGACCTCTTAGTGTATTACCAACAGTAACCTTGGAAACGGAGGTCCCAGCTCTTTTCAGGTCATTGACCAGCTCCTCCCGTGTAGTTCTGGGCTGATTTCTCACCTTTCTTAGGATCATTGAGACCCCACGAGGTGAGATCTTGCATGGAGCCCCAGTCCAAGGGAGATTGACAGTCATTTTTAGCTTCTTCCATTTTCTAATGATTGCTCCAACAGTGGACCTTTTTTCACCAAGCTGCTTGGACCTTTCCAGCCTTGTGGAGGTGTACAATTTTGTCTCTAGTGTTTTTGGACAGCTCTTTGGTCTTGGCCATGTTATTAGTTGGATTCTTACTGATTGTATGGGGTGGACAAGTGTCTTTATGCAGCTAACAACCTCAAACAGGTGCATCTAATTTAGGATAATAAATGGAGTGGAGGTGGACATTTTAAAGGCAGACTAACAGGTCTTTGAGGGTCAGAATTCTAGCTGATAGACAGGTGTTCAAATACTTATTTGCAGCTGTATCATACAAATAAATAGTTAAAAAATCATACATTGTGATTTCTGGATTTTTTTTTTTAGATTATGTCTCTCACAGTGGACATGCACCTATGATGACAATTTCAGACCCCTCCATGATTTCTAAGTGGGAGAACTTGATAAATAGCAGGGTGTTCAAATACTTATTTTCCTCAGTGTTGATATTTGCATTTTTGCAATAGATATTTATTATAATTAAAACTGGTAGTTATGCACTCACTCACAGTATGAATTCTATTTTGCATTGAACAAGCATTTCTAGGCTAGGTGGAGCGCGGATCTAGAGAAACATGGTGGCACTTATAAACACATCGCAAAAGAATGAAAGATGGGTGGAAGGATGGAAAGATGGAAATAAAAGCAAGGCAGAGAGGAAGGATAGAGAAGATGAACATCAAAATTCACTTGCCCCCAATCGTTGTGAATCAGCAGTGAGAGGAAGCCGTATTAACAGCACTGATTATGACAAACGGCCTGTCATCAATTACAACATAAGATGGGGTTTTTCCAGGACAGTAGAGTGACTCTGTCATCGTCACTGTTCTCCCTTTCTATAAAATGACTGACTCTGATCAGAAATACTCTTGATCAAGTACAACATTACCAGGGACTTTTACAGCCCTGCTGTTTGGTGATGTTGCTTAGTCCTTCCGTGTCTCTTTGATCCGTCAGGGTCGTTCCCTGGTAACAGGATTAAACCAGCAGCCTTTTCAATTCTATTTATTGCGTGTAAAAACGCAATGTGGGATGAAAACATGGAAACCTGTTTATCTGAATTCAAAAGGTCAAAAGAATCTGTAGCATCTGTTATTATTATTTCAGTTATGACAATTCGGAATACTTTATAAAACTTTTTATTAATTATTAATGTAAATGGAATGTACATAGGTTTGGTCTTGGCGGACTAGATCTGCTACACTGCTGCTGCAGAGCAAGTACAGCCAAATGCTCAAACCATAAAATCAAGGGAAATGCTGCTAGAGAGAGGGAGACCCCCATAGCAGGTCTAGGCAGGTGGTGCTGGGGAGGCGGAGGCCTAGAATAAGAATTTGCATAACGCGCAGAATTAGTGTATTAATTTCGGTTATAAAGGGAAGTAGTAATGGATATGTGAAACTGATATGTTACGATTAGGAAGGAAACGGAAATGGATATGTCACGGTTATAAAGGGAAGTAGTAATGGATATGTGAAATCGATGGGCTGTGGAAGTTACATTAAAACAATTTTAATCAGAACTTGAGAGAAGAGTTTCATGGCTGAACTATTCATATTATATTATATCAGAAAATAATAGAATCCATCATATTAAATGAATGGATTACCCTCCTTGTCCAGATGCTCCAGCCATCCCTTCATCTTTTTCAAGGAAAGGAATTCAAAAGGTCAAAAGTTTATATTATAGAAAATAATAGAATACATAATATTTAATATATAATGATTATATAATCATAAACAGTACCGGTCAAAGGTTTGGAAACATTAAGGTTTTATAATGTTTTTTAAAGTAGTCTTTTAATCTCACCATTTATTTGCATTCATTTGATCAAAAATACAGTAAAAAAAAGTAATACTGTGAAATATTATTACAATTTAAATGAACTGGGTTCTGTTGTAATATATTTTAAAATGTTATTTATTCCTGTGAAGCAAAGCTGAATTTTCAGCATCAATTTCGAGTCTTCAGTGTCACGTGATCCTTCAGAAATCATTCTAATATGCTGATTTGCTGCTAAAGAAACATTTATTCTTCTTATTAATTTTAAACTGTTGTGCTGCTTAATATTTTTGTGGAAACTCATTTAAACATTTTTTTTTTAATATTTCATAATAAATTCACAATGAATTTTATAAATGTCTTTGCTGTCTTTTGTTATTAATATAATGTGACTTTGCTAAATAAAAGTATTCATTTATTTGTTCTTTCTTTTATTATTATTACCTTTTATAATTTTTTACTTTCCCCAAACTTTTGAATGGTAGTGTATCATGATTTCTAAACCTTTCTTGTTTTAGAATAATTTCTTAAAGATCATGACTGGAGTAATGATGCTGAATTTAAATTGTAATAATATTTCACAGTATTACTGATTTTTTGACCAAATAAATGCAGGCTACGGCAGACAGACACACACAGACAGACACACACAGACAGACACACACACACACACACACACACACACACACACACACACACACACACACACACACACACACACACACACACACACACACACACACACACACACACACACACACACACACACACACACACACACACACACACACACACACACACACACACACACACACACACACACTTTCACTCCCTCAGTGACATTAAGGGCCAGATTTACTAAACTGGGCAAATTAGCGTGTGAGCGAAATTTCATAAAAGCACCGATGGGAATGGAAATTTCAGCGTGTAATCTACTGACGACGTGCAAATGAAAGAACACCGATGCAGCCGGATCATTTCCATAATGACCAACGCAATCTACCAGTTAGCATCTTGTTTTTGGGCGGTAAATAATGGCGCAAACACCAGTAAATTGATGAGCGCAAACATTAGTAAATCACCTTGCAATGCATGATTCATTTAAATACTCTCCCCCATAAATGTTGCGTCTGAAAGGAAAACTCCTACAAATGCATATGGAACAATAAGGTCACCTGCCAAAATAACTGTGCCCACGCCTTTTCAGCGCTAATCTTTCACTGAGTGTCTTTAGTAAATCCTGAGAGTAGTATTTAACGCCAAAAGAGGGTTTGCACTGGGGTAAGCTGTCAGTAAATCTGGCCCTAAGAGACTTAACATTAAAAAACCTTAATGTTTCATAACTTTTTTCCGGGAGTTTATAATCAATTGAAAATTTCAATCTTATAAATTGCATGATTTTCTGATGATACACACGTGCTTTGGCGCACAACATAAAATGCCCGAGTTCCAGATGTGCTGAATAGGCCTGAAACAAGTGAACAGTCATTTCATCACAAGCTTCATTCTTGCCTTGACAAAGATGGCAACTGAAGTTCTGGCATGTGCAATCCCCATTAACAAGCCAGCATACTCTCCTTTATAAGATTAATGCAGTACATGTAGCAGGTGTCTGCCAAAATTCTTGTCTTATTTAAACCACCCGGCCCATACCAGCCCTGTAATCCTATTAGGCCTAATTGAGTGAAGTCGGCAGTCTTTTTCAGTTTAACCATGTTCAGCCACTAATAGGATTCAAAGGAAAAAGGTTCAATGCATGGAATATATGCTAGTGTGGGCTTTTAGCCTTGAGCGGGGCAGAGCGTTGTGCCCCGGGGCACCTGTGAGGCCTGATCTGGCCAGAGGGCTAGACAGTGGACGTAAGGAGGGAGGGGGGTCTATTTAGGTGTAAAGGGATTATTACAAGCAGTAAAGGTTTTACTTTTTCTTTTTAATAAAATCTGACAGTATAATAAAACTTCAGAATGTGTACATCCGCATGGCTGTTTGCGCTTGAGCTTGAAAGTGAGCAGAAGATTTCATAATGGGTGAATCAGATTACATTTCAAGCTCTACTGTACTGTGCTACAGAACACAAACTGTAATAAAGATGATTTAAATTAGACAGAACATGCAACAAATATGATGTATAAATAACTTAAACTTGGTTCAGATTGCAGTAATGATATTCTGGCATTATAATAATTACAATTTGGGCTACATTTTAATGAAATATTCCCCCAGTCAGAAAAATCTCACACTGATTTTAGAAACAGGCTTCTGTGGAGCAATTTCTATTTTTTCCAAACACAAACATATATTTATTCATATATTTTACTACATTTATAGGAGCTTTACAGGAGAAAAAAAGGACATTTTGTGCACATGAGTGCATAAAAAAAGGACTAAATCAGTTTAAAAATATATTTTTATTATTGCTTTAATAAAAATAATAATTATATATTTGACATTTTAAAAATATATATTTTTTATTAACAATAATAAATAAATATGATAATTATTAACTCTTACAATGTTAATAAAGTATAAAATACAAACATGAACCTGATGAATAATTTATGGAAGGTGATTATAAAACAGTGTCACAGTTGTCTTTTGTTATGAGACAGATCTTGCATGTGACTTTCCACCTAATAGAATTGCTTTGATCGTATTGATTAAACGGTAAAAAGGCAGGAGGACTAGACTCTTCTTGTCTTCAAAGATATTATCTGCCTGTCCCAACTGACCTCTGGTCACTGACCAGTGTGAGTCAATTTCTGTGTTTGATGGGACATGAGACATGTATCAAACAGGGCCACTGTGGCCCTTAATGTGGTGTATCACCAGGGACCCTCACAAAACCCTCAGGCCGACGTCTCAGAATCACGGCTCGGCCACACTAATTAGACGCTGGCGTCTTTTGGACAAAAAGACTGAAAAGGACACAGGAGTTCCCCTCCAGTCAGGGTACACGAGTCCCTAGACTAAACTGAAAATAAAATAAAAAATTATAGTATATAAAATAAAACTTAAAACCATGAAGTGGCCAAAAATTGGTCATTTTCCATTCACGTACCAATTTCAGATAGTTTAAAATTCTGATACAGTTTATATATAAAGCAGGAAAGTGCCATGCATTATCCATTAAGGGCAGTCAATGCTTCCTGTAAGTAAATTTAGCAGATAAATGTCAATCAAGATCAGAGGAAAATGCCATTAGCATTTCCTAATCTCATTCAGATTACTCTATTTGTCCCATTGTGGAAAGTTAAGCTCTAGAATAATATTTCTTTTGTTTCTTAAATCCTTGTGGAATCCCCTGTGATGTCAATGAGTGGGTTTCCAAACAGGTTCTAGTCGCCAACTTTTTCTAGCCCCCAGGCTTTTTATTTCAGTAAATAAATTCCTCAAAAAAGGTAATTGCCACTTTTTATCCTTGCAATTCTGACTTTTTCCTTTAACTTTATAAGTTTATATATCACAATTGTGAGGGAAAAAAGTCAGATTTGTGAGATAAAAAGTCACAGTTATCTTTTATATTGTTTTTTCCGTTTTTTATCTTTTATTTCATATATTAATATGCAGCTCTTTTATTGTGCTTTCTTGTGGGGATGTTTTATCCCTGAGCTAACATAATCTTGGGTTCTCTTGTTCCATTGCATTCCCCCTCCCTCTTACTTTCCTTGCTAATCACCTTTCAAAATTACAATTACTTAGGTGCTGGTAGACTTAACCCAGAGTTAAAAAGCATGCTAACCCAAACATCATTGGGCAGCGATTTGCATGTTTGGACTGCAAAACTGATTTTAAAAATAAAACTTTTCCACATAAAGTGGAAGTATATATCAAATTATTCCCATGCCCTTTATGAGAAAATTTGTTAGAATATCTAACCCTACTGGTACTTAAACATTAATTTTTTGATGCCAAAAGGATGCCAGGGCTCCCATGCAAACCTAGAGATATCGCAGATATTTCGATTTCCAGGAATTAAATTGTCTTGAGAATTTTTATTAACAATGATTTAAACATTTTCTACTAGTTTTTATTAGAAATTATTATTATTTTTAGAAATTGTTCTTGTTGAGTGTAATCCTTATCCTTATGATTATTAAAAAAATG
This sequence comes from Gobio gobio, assembly GCF_949357685.1. Lineage (NCBI taxonomy): Eukaryota > Metazoa > Chordata > Actinopteri > Cypriniformes > Gobionidae > Gobio > Gobio gobio. Next base: position 9,717,508 of record NC_137101.1, read on the forward strand.
GTAACAAAGAGATGTTGTTAGTTGATTTCGTTGATTTCCAGAGCAGAGTATGTCAGTGTCTTCAATATTCAATATAATATTGTGAATATAAAAGACAAGTTCATTAACAATATATAAATCCTACACAATAAGAAATATTAGTATTCCATTTTGCCAAATTAATTTTTGAAAACACACACACACACACACACACACACACACACACAAGTCTCTGGTTTTTATACTGTACAAACTGTATATTCTATCCCCTTACACTAACCTAAACTTACCCATCCCACAAAACTTTCTGCATTTTTATTTTTATTTTCATTCTCAAAGTCCCAATGAGTCAGTGTGCATTAGGGCTGTCTATCGTCCTCCATTAACCCATTCGAATTTCATTCATTAGTTTTTTTAAATATTCAAATTATATTTGAATATTAAATGCTCAAATTTGACAATACAATTTTCAATGCGAAATTTGCTCAATATCGAAAATACAAACTTATCCAAACAAATTAGCATTAAAGAAATGTAGAACAAAAGTAAACCAAAGTGCGCTGCTTAAGTGCGTAACAGTGACACTAACAAAGATTAGGCTATAGGCCAGGCTATAATAATAAACATGGGCAAGATTTGGTCCTAAAGGTTGTTGGCAAAAAACACAAGGCGATCTACGTTTTCCAGATCTATGCAGAGCATTTTTTATTTACTATAATCCCCGCCGTGGAGAAAACCCTTTCTGCTCTAACCGAGGTGCCTGGGATGCTTAAGTAGCGTCGTGCCAGCTGGGCAATGTGAGAGTACTTATGTGGCATTTACACCGGAGAAATGCCTATTCGTGTCTCTGCATTGACTTAACATGTAAATCACTCGCGTCATTCGCATCCGGTGTGAACGCACCATTAGACCCTGATGTCTTCCACCATGACAGTGGATCGCCGTCGGCGGGGTCTCACTCTCGTTCATCAGCATTTCTTGTTGCAACATATTGCCAATGTCCAAGGTAGGCTTACCACCCCATGCGTCTGCGGCTGCGCCTTGGAGAATAACATTCCCAAAAAGATCGCCCATAGCACTGAGAGCGCTTTTCTCCTGGCACGGTGTCCCCTTCGCCATGGCTGCTCCCTCCTCATCTATCTCCGCAATCGCTATCAGCTCCGCTTTTACGTTCTCACGTACCTCCTGCTGCTGGTCTTGTTCCAAATGAATTAGCCGATGGAAACGCGGGTCGAGGTAGCTAACGCTAGTGGTATTAAGCAGCATGAATGCGTCTTTGTTGTGACTGTATCGAGATCCGTTGAGATCTTCGCTAATTTTTTTATTGTTTTTTTAAACCCATTCGAATAGTAGTTTTAACATTCGATTTTTTAAATATTCGAATTGTATTCAACTACCGAAATTCGTTCCAACAGCCCTAGTGTGCATTAGGCTTTCTGCGATAGTCGGTGTTGCCGGTGTTCAGGCGAAACAATGGCTACATCACTTGCCCACCGCAGAACCGCCCCCACTGTCGTTTTGATTTTTATAGTAATACAATAATTTAGTTCAATTAGAGAACAGACACTACAATTAAAAACTGAACGTGTCTGCTCAATATAGTGTGAGCCGAACGAGAGTCGCAGCACATCAGCAGCAGGAGTCAGATCTCATTCATCATGAGAGTGAGGAGCTGATGATAAGATGATCGCGGAAGATATGGTTTCAAAGCGAAATGTAAAATTGCCTATTTAAGGGAGTTTGTCATTGTACTGTTTTGTTGTTGTGTTTTTCATTAAGAATAATAGGCTAATGAACCCAGCATTCAAGCAACCCGCCCCTGAATTGGCGCTAATTCTAAACCGAAAATAAAATGAGCACGGCTACACGGGCATTCATGCACGGTGTGCACACATTTATGGCTGCTCTGTCATTCATTCACGGCCGCACTGTCATTCACAGTGCATGTCCAGTCTGGCGCCTTTTCAGTTCATGCTTATGGAAGCTTAACTTATTTCGCTTTGCTCCGCGCCGCTATAAATGCCTGAGTGGCCGTGCGCATTTTACTTTCGGTTTAAAATTAGCAATTTGAAAAGCCCCTGCCGGTGATACGGGTTTTATCGGTGTTGTAACACGTCGATTAAACCGGTGGGAACATTTCCTCACGTCACATCCCTAGTGTGCATTCAGGTTGAAGTCCCCACCGAGATAGAAAAACATGAACACAGAGACACACACACACACACATACATAAATAAATAAATTCCCCAAACATTTTCTTGCCCAGTTTCGGTAAGTTATGGGTTGGAATACAGCATGTAAAATAAAGCTCTCCATCTGTCATCAACCCTTAACTATTAGTTACTCTAGTTGACCTAAAAATCTCCCAACCAATCCAAGACCCCCCAATAACTCTTTTAAGATTTTAAGATGATGAAGGGACAGAAAGAGAAGTTGAACAAGAAAGGAAGAAAAAAAAAAATCAAAGAATTGGATTAATTGGCATAATGCAAGGTGTCTGAGCACAGCTAGAGAGTGTGTCAGCTTTTGGAGAATCACTGCCATTCTCGAAGCTGAACCGTCTGCACAATTAGCCAGTCGAACTTTGACCCCAAGCAAAATAATTAATGAAAAACAGAGGATGAAGACAAAATGTGCAGATCCATTTGAGTGAGGGAGGGAGAATAATACATCAAAGAGCATCAGTAATTGGCCCTGTGGCTTTCATTCCTTGCCCCATTTCTTTCAATTCATTGACTCAAAATAATGGTTTCAGGTTCATTATCAACAGGTCGTAAGCTTAGGAGTGCTAAACGGGCTTGTGGTGTGTGTCGATGGTTTAGAGGGACCCGTAGATGAGTCTACACAAGTAAATGCATGATATTGTTGTGCCGTAGAGAGTGAAAGTTTGGCTTTTGAGAGCGATACCACCCATAAAATCAAAATGCTGGAATATAACTGGTACAGTCAGGTAAGTCAATTGAGCATTTAATGTTTTGTATACTAGATCATAAAATAGTTCATCTGTAGTGTGATTGCGCTATTGCTTATATGCTGGTTTATTATAAAGTTTATTATTTGGGAGGAAGTGCATATATATGCAAACTGCAAACTTTAAATGCTTTAAAGTCGGTCCTAATCTGTAATGAAAAATCACATTACAAACTAGGTGTATAATGAAAAACATATTTAATGTGTCAATGTTATGCTACATTTGACAAAGTAAATTCAATCGGGCTAATTTAATTCACATAATTGTATCATTGGTGTTGCGTGTGTTATAGTGACGGGCCATTTTACGCTTCATATTTTCAGTTAACAGTCTTCTAAAGCATCTTAGACTGGACGCCAGCCATAAGGTCACAGTCCTGATATGGAAAATAATCCAATTTTTATAAAACTAAAAAAAAATTGCCTACTTAGGTAATGGGATTTTATATATTGATCATATAAATGAACAAAAGACAAATACTATATCTCTTATAATGGCATGCAATATGCCCAAACATGCATCTATAAAATTCATAAATGTCCCCAAAAAAACAGACACTATCTCTTTATCATTGAATTAATCGATGAATAAAAGGGATGAATGAGGGATGAATTTAATGAATGAAAGGGTTCTGTCAACATCAGATGGGAACAGTATTTCTAGATCGCATGCTGTAGATCCCTTGTTAAAGTGCGTGTTTGTGTGTAAACAAAAGCATGTGCGTTTACAATGGTGCTTTCATCGTCTTTGTTGTGCCACAGAATGTCACGACTCGCGATCGATCCTTGCGTATCACATGGAATTAGCTCTGCTCACGCACATGTGGACGAAACTCAATTGCCGCTATCTACATGTTCAAGTTACCACAGCACGTGATGAGGTAAAATTCCTTAAAACAGTTCATTACAATCCTTACATGCTCAGACGGATGCCCTCCACCCCACTCCCCTCTCTGAAGCAACTGCCCATATCCCCAGCGCAGTTGGGACTGCTATAGGGACTGACTTTGGTGGTTTTCCCGTATCTGGGTGTGCCATATCAAGCACTTAATAACCTAATAGGTCTTAAAGTCAGGCTTTTGGTTTGAGCAGCACCCTGCAGTGATGAAAAGAGAAGCATCGTCTCACGTTAACGTCACACATGTACTCCGCTGAGAGGGAAACGAGATGAGAAAAAAAGTGAAAGCTCCTCAAGAATGTGGGATTCCTTTCAACGGGGTGTGTTATTGTTCGTCATTGTGGTGGCGTGGTTAGAAAGTTACATGTTCACCATTTGGCACCCATTAATGCCATTACGCTGGTTTATAGGAATTCATAAGAGATGTGAAAATTCTGCTTGACAACTTCAAAAAGGAAAAAGAAATTAGGAACTGTTCTTCAGCTCAAGTGACTCAGCGTTTATAAATCATGATTGATATTAGTATTCTCATCATATATGAATGTTATTGGTTGAAAACTGAAGAAATATGTACTTTCCCCAAAAAGTAATTAAACACTTAAAATATTGGTAAGACTTTAGGTTTCATGTTAACATAATTGAACTACATTAGTTATCACAAACTATGTTAACATTAATCTTAGCATTTACAAATCTTTTTTTTAGGTCAAAAGTTGGTAACATTATTTTCATAGTCCACTTTAGACATTTACTAACCAAGTAACATTGCAAATACATGCCAACTAGCAGTCATTAGAGGACTCTCTGCTTAATATCTGCTAACACTATATTTTGATGGTCCACCTTAGACATTTTACTGAGTAACTTGGCATTTTGAGATAAAACTGATTTTAGACATTAGACATTGTTCTTGGTGAGTGAAATCCTTATCTAGTAATTACGAAATGGGAAACAAGAAAAGTTATGAATCAGTTGGTATATTATTTGATTGGTTTAAAATGATTTATTTTGTTGTAAATAAACATCTCAAGAATTTTAGGCCAGAGTATGATATCAGTGTCCCCTGTCTTCAATATTCCATTAAATATTGTGAATATACATAATAGACTAGTAAATCAAAAGAATTCCTGTAAAATTTTATATATTCATATGAAAGTCGTAACTATGAAATAATTTTTTTTAAAAATCGCAGTCACGAGAAATAAATAAAAGACAATTGTGAGATATAAAGCGACAATTTTGGGAAATAAAGTTGCAATGGTCAGATATAAAGTCATAATAATAAGAAATAGTTAAAATTGTGTGTAATAAATAATTTTATTGAGTAAAATAAAGTCACGATTATAAGAAATATTAACATTTTTTAAATATAATTTTAATAGGCTATAATTAATATAATTAGTTTACATAGTTTTAGTTACAATTACAAGGACTAAAGTTGCAATTGTGACAAAGCCACAGTTATGTGAAATAAAGTTAATAATGAGAAATAATTAAAATTGAGTTAGAAATTCACATTGTGAGATATTAGCCACTTTCACACAGCAATCGCGGTAAATTACCGTAAAATTACCAGAATGACTTTACAGGTAAATACACAAATATGCTGTTCACACAGGCAACGGCATTCTGGCTTTTTACCGGTAAGAGACCATTCACAGTATATATATACAACTGCAGAGCTGATGGAGGCTGGGAGAAGTAGCGCAACAGTCAAAGATATCAATATAGCACATATATTTACATAAAAACCATTGAAAAGCAGCGGAGCTTACTGTAAAGAAGGTGGAGTAATCACGTAATCTCCATAAGAACTTTATGATTGGCCCAATGCAGACTTTTACGTCAACAAGTTCTGACCTCGTACGTGCTCATACCGGTAATCTTCATTCTGCATTCACACAGCATCATACCGCTAATTTACTGGTAATCTTACAACTTCCCTTACTGGTAAATTATCAGAACCAATTTACCGGTATTTTTGAAAAGGTCCTGTTCAAACAAACTCTTTTACCCGCATTTTACCAGTAAAGAATATGTGTGAAAGGGGCTATTGAAGTGCCCCTGTTATGCTGTTTTAAAGGTTCCTACATTTATTTTGGAGGTCTCCTACAATAGATTTACATATATCAAAGGTTGAAAAAAAGAAAATTTAAATATCTCATAATGTACATTTGTCACACTACGTGTAGTATAAAACTCACAAAGACGAGGATAAACAGAAAACAGGATCTTTAATAATAGAACTCATGGAATTAACATCAAACATGTAGAATCTTAGACGAGAACCGACAAACACGGAGGGAGAACTGAGAACTTATAAGTAGGAACTAAACAAGGGAGCTAATGAGACAATTAACAGAACACAGGTGGAACCAAATTAACTAATCAGAACATAGGAAATCAGGATCACAAAATTGTAACAACATTGCAGCATCATCTATTTTCTGAAAGAGTCCAAAAATGGTTAGTTCGAATATTCAGTCTCTACACCCCTCCTTTCTAAGCATACTCTGCTCTGATTGGTCAGACGGCCCAGTCTATTGTGATTAGACTTATCTATCAAAACAGTTTTATTAAATAAAGTATTTATTACACACTGCATTACGATAATTCGAAGGTAATTTTCGAAAAAGCAGAATAGGGACACTAAGGGCCCTATCAAACACCCAGCGCAATGCGACGGCAGGAAAGATGCAAGTGTTTTTTTGCTAGTATCAGCTCGACGCAGTTTTCATTTTCACGTCCAGCGTCACATTGTTTAAATAGCAAATGCACTCGCATCCATCCGTTCGCCCATGGTCTGAAAACGAGGTGTATTCTGGAGCATTGTTGGCAAGTTGCTGTTTTGAGGCAAGAACGACTGCGCCATTGACCAACAAAAACCTGGTCTAAAGTCAATAGTGCAGTATTTTTTGTTATATGAAGGGTACGTTAGTAATATGCGCCTATAAGCGGAAGAACAACATGCATACACTCTACACTAAAAGTATTCCTCTCTGGAGAAGTGTTCAGTCTTTCCGCTTGCAAATTCCGCCATGTAAATAGCGATTTCTGTCATGGTGCAAGAGCAACTGGCTTTTAAAGGGAATGGGAGAAGAGACTCTGATTGGTTTATTGCACGTTATGCCCAAAAGACTAGGTACAACCCTTTTGGACCATGCGCCTGGCGCACCGACCGAAACTAGCAAAAGTGGATTCGGACATGCCTTAAGTGAACCTGCACCGTGCGCTTCAGACCATGCACTCAGATCGTTAAAATAGGGCCCTTAGTCGTTATTGTGACAGAGTCACAATTCACTACAAAAAAGGCACTTTTTACTGTTGAAGCAGAAATTGACTTTTATATTAACCTATATGAATTTCATTGCTTTAGAAAACATAATATCAAAACTAGTGTTTCTGATTGATGAATGAAGACAAGTTGGATAAAATCATTGTGAATAATTACTCAGAAAATTGAAGTTAATTCTGAGTAAAGCTCTTGCAGTATTTGTTTACAGATGCCACTTGGTTATCTAATGCAATGACATTCAGACATTTTTAAGTGGCCACTGTAGATTATGCACCTGTTGTCTATGTAGTAATGAACCTCTCTCTTGTACGTGACCAATTTCCCCACATGCCCCAAAAATACCTCATCTGATATGCCACAAATCAGAGGTGAGAGTAGAAGGATCCGTCCAGAAGATCAGCCTCTGTTTTCAGCCAGACGGACAAGGCCTTTCATTCAATCCTGAACATGAGAGGCCGCCACACTGGTCACTTTGTACTAGCGTCTGTTCTTCTACTCCATGATCAAATTCAACTCAGGCTGTGCTGATTAATCAATTTGGGCCGGGAAGAGTGTGGAGAGTTCGGTCTGTGGAAGGAAATTACAATGATCCAATTTAAATAGCAAAATCAGTGTATTCATCTTTTAAAAATGTCTAGATATTACAATTTATTTGATTAAGTCGTAATGGAAAAGAGGTCTGAAATATGAAAAGTTCACCCCCTCTTTTATAGCACTCTTGATGAGCTGATATTTACAGGGCTTGTGGCTTGTTTTGAGTAGCTAAAAAAAAACAAAGTTTGAGAAAAGTTCAGTGACGTCTTGAGGAGAAATGAGACACTGCGAGTGAAACCCAAACATGTATGCTAAAACGTTGAGCATAGAACTGTATATAAACAATCTTTGTGTGTATGTGTGTGTGTGTGAATTAGCAGTATAAGATTGATGTGCCTCACAGTGAAGGCTTTTACACTGTATTTGAGACGACCATGACTGCTTTAACGCGTCACGCATGTTATGGCACAATCAGACACACTTGTGCCTCTGTGTATGTCCACACATGCACATGGACACTGTAGATTCTCCACAGTCACCACACACACAGAGACTCATAAATGACACTGACTTGAAGAGAACGTGGACACAAAAGTGTCTTTGTCATCCTTCAAACTGTGTATTATTAGTTCGGGTAAGGTCAAAGTTGATCTAATTTTCTGCTTAGTCTTCATTAAACAGCTATTGCATTATTTCATTTTACACAATTAGATTTAGTCCATAATGAATATATCTCAAGCTAAAGCTTTTGAACAGGGCTTTGCAAATTTAGCCCACAAATGCACTTTGTGTGCACTTGGAAGGGGGAAAAAAAGGTTGTAAAGTTAAATATATTTTACTCTGGACCATAGGCCATACGATCACTCATATTATAAACTCAAATTTCAGGATAAGGGCAGCAATTGTGCGGATATCTGGAGCGACAACCTATTCAACTTTTGATACTGCACTCATAAATAAGAGTACAGACACTTTATGTACATTCTTTCAATCAGATAAGACAAGAGTCTGTTTAAAGGCCAAATTGAATCCCCTGCTTCAATCTTTCATGACATTTGAAGTAAAATGGATTGATTGTGTTCAGCTATTTTACAACAGAAAGCTGAGATAATGGCATGAGGGGCTTGAGTACTCAAAATAGTCTAGTCTGAAATTAAGGAGTTTGTAATGCAGTTTTCAGCCATGTTATATCACTATACATTAATGTAGATAGTGGTGCTTGTTATTACTATTCCTCATACTTAGTGCGATCGATCGACTTCAACAAACCCATAAGCCTAAACTTTTGCATGTAACTCATCCCTCAACCATGGCGGATGATGAAACAGGTGAGAAAAGATCTCGTAGGCTTAAATTGAAAAAGGGACCTGATAGATTCAGGAACGGGCTCTTTCCACTTGGGCCAGTAAGAAACCACCTAGCAACTATCCAGAAAACCATAGCAACCACTTAGCAACGTGCTAAAATCCACTCAGAACGCCCCAGAAACCGCATAGCAACACCCCAGCATTGTGATACATTTTCTTCAGAGGTTCTTCAAGGTTTTAACTTTTTTTTATTGCTGAATTAAGCAGAATTTTCATCATCATTCCTTCAGAAATCATTCTAATATGCTGATTTTCTGCTCAAGAAAGATTTCTTACTATCAATGTTGAAAACAGTTGCGCTGCTTGATATTTCTTTTGGAAACCATGTTTTTTTTTTGATTCTCTGATGAAAGGAAAGTTAAAAAGAACAACATTTATTTGAAATAGAAATCTTTTGTAACATTGTAGAAGTATTTTTTTAATCAATTTAATGTGAATGTCCTTGATCTTACTGGCTCCAATCGTTTGAACGGTAGTGTACATCTGTGCATCATTTACCGTAATTGCTTTATATTCGTTACGTTTGTGGACAGCAGAAATGTCCTTACCCTCAGCTCACCTCACTGAGACAAAACCTTGAAATTAACTTACGATCTGTCGTTATAACACAACTCTCCACAGCCAAAAAGAAACAGTGCAGGCAAATCCATTTAGGTGATTCAAACCAGTGATTAGCCCAAACCCAGATAAAGAAGGCCTTTCAAAACCACAGCTTACCCATAAACCCTTGCCCTGAGAGCGGTGGGTCCTTTTTGTGAGTCTGGCGTGTGGAGGGAAGTCATGTGATGCAGTTTGGTCATTTTGTGATTTTAAGGGGATCAGTGCAAAGCGGGGGGCCGAGTTAGAAGATCATGGGATACAGTTAGATGCTTCCCAAAAGTCGGATTCACTACAACTACTTTCCAATGCATTATTTGAAGTGGATAGCCTGTATTTGAATAGTGTTTTACAGTCGCTGTTTGTTTTAGGTCTGCAATTAAATCTGTCCGTGCACAGGGACTGTGGGTCTGAATGGGACGGGGTTGAGTGAATTCCTCTCAGGTGTGCCTGTGAACGACTTGCCTTGTCGGCCCTGATGGAGTGGAGGCTAATTGATTTACATCCAAAATCGCATTAGACATAATCACATCTTTTCTGGGGGAACCAAGTTTCTATTCATCCCACTCTTAAACGCACAAACCTATTAGCAGCCTATGAAGCTGTTTATGTAACATTGCAGACGATTAATATTGGGTAACTATGGAAGCTTGTTTCTGCCACGGAATATAGTTTATATCTCACAATTCCAAGTTTATATATTGTAAATCTGAGTTCATATCTAAAACTTCCATAGTTACCAAATGCAATGAGATTCATACATTTTTAAGCGAGACATACCAGTCCAAATACTTTTTACTGTATGGTCTATAGGCACAGTTTTGAATATTAAAAGCATTTTTACAAGGCCCTGCATAACGTTTGCTATGAAAAGATAAAAATTCTGATTTTATTTCTTGTAATTCCAAGTTTATATCTTGCAATTTAGATATAAACTCAGAATTGTGAGAAATAAATTCAGAATTGCAAGACATAAAGTTTAAATTGCGAGAGAAAAAAAGTAATAGCAGCGAGATGTAAACTTGGAATTGCAAGAAAAAAAATGAAGAATTGAGATTATATTTCACAATTCTAACTTTTTCTTGCAATTCTTGCAATTTAGATATAAACTCAATAAGCTTGTAATTACATGTAAAAAGTCAGAATTGCGAATTTTAAACTTGTGTTTATATTATCTCATAATTTGGTCTTGTTTTCTCAGAACTGTGAGATATAATTAATTCTGAGAAGAAAAGAAAACCGTTAGAATTGTGAGATAAATATTATCAATGAACTTTTTAAATGTTTGTATTCCACGGCGGAAACAAGCTTCCATAGGTAACAAAATAACAAACCAACTGGTATTGATTTTAAAGAATAATAGGACAGGTACATTTGAAATAAAAATACAATACAACAAAATATTCAACTCAAGTGTTTTGGGGTCACTTTATAATACAATGAAAGAGAATCCAATCTAAATCTAAATGTTGTATATCTTTCACATACCATATTTCTTGTTGATAAACTGGGTTGCAGCACTGAGCTCAGGGAGGACAGTTTGGCACTCCTATCATAGAGTTAAAATGAGTGTAATATTTAATTTATATATGAATCATTAAAGTCTTCTGGTTATTATGCATTCCTTTTCTACTTGGATAAAACAGCTCTCAGATGTGTGAGCTGGACTTTGAAGTCTTGTCTCAGAAGCGGCCCAACTCTTACAGGAAGTAGCTCATGTTTTATACATACTGTATGTGGGACTAACAAAGGTGAGAATTCAGACCGGGCCCAGAGAAAAACATGGTAAAATGGCCAACCAGGATTTTCCGTAAGAGGTAAATATACAAACATACAGAAACTCTAGAAAATACACACACACACACACACACACACACACACACATGTTGGGTTTTCATGTTTTATGGGGACTTTCCATAGGCGTAATGGTTTTTATACTGTACATACCGTATATTCTATCCCCCTACACTGCCCCTGCCCCTAAACCTAACCCTCACAGGAGACATTCTGCAATTTTACATTTTCAAAAAACATCACTTAGTCTGATTTATAAGATGTTTTCCTCATGGGGACCTAAAAATGTCCCCACAAGGATGAGGATTTCGGATATTGCTATCTTTGTGGGGACATTTTGTCCCCATAACGTGATGATTACCAGTCCACACACACACACACACACACACACACACACACACACACACACACACACACACACACACACACACACACACACACACGCACACTTCCATGTTTTATGGGGACTTCCCATAGGCGTAATTATTTTTATTACTGTACAAACTGTATATTCTATCCCCTAACCTTAAACCTACCCATCACAGAAAACTCTGCATTTTTACATTTTCAATACACTCCATAAGCTGTTCTCCTCATGGGGACCAAAAAATGTCCCCATAAGGTCAAAATTTACTGATATTACTATCCTTATAAGGCTATATCCCCATAATGTAGGGAATACCGGGAATACTAGGTACACACTCACACAGGTTCAAAGGCACTCTGGTCCATTACTAGAAACTTTCCTCTGCATTTCCTTTAAAACAGGAAATAAGGCAACAAAAGGATGCTGATACACACATCCTGTCTACTTGAGAGCTCTGCAATGATTTCAACAATTTCAAAAAAGCATCTTCTCACTGTTCTCATCCCCTAGTTTTATAATGACCCAAATTTTCTTGCTTAGTTTGTATTATGCAGCACTAAAGCCTGACCAAAGCCTTTATTCCTTGTAAATGTGACTTAAAGTATTGCTCAATTGTCATTTAATATTTTGCTATGTCACTTGATATCTCACAATTACGACTTAATTTGCCATAATTGCAAGTTTATATCCCCCAATTTTGAATTGAAATCTCACAATATGACTTCATTTCTTGTAATTGAGACTTTTTATATTACTTTGTGACTTTAAATGTCCATATCGCACAACTGCAAATTTATATCTGTTAACAGCGAATAATTTCTCAAAATTGCAACTTTATCCCCCGGTTTCAGAGACAAGGCGTAAGCCTATTCCAGACTAAAATGCAAGTTGGAGCTGTTTTAACTGAAAGCAACTTGTACTGAAATATATTAAAACATATCAGTGCCATTTTTTTTGTCTCAAGATGCACACCAGTAATGCTTTTTTCTAAGGCATGTTTCTAAAAGCTACTTAAATGTCCTAATTGAACTCAGGCTTAATCCTGGCTTAATCTAAGCCCTGTCTGTGAAACCAGGCCAATTGCAAATGTGACATTTGTTATCTCTCACAAATTAACTATGACTTTACTTATTATTTAAAAAAAGATCTTACTATTACATTTTTTATTTTTTACTCTGAGGTGGTCTTGTTGACTTTGAGGTTTAAACTAGCAGTAAGTCAGATTTGTACTGTTACTACAGAGAAACAACACTGCAGACTGTGGGGAAAAAATCTACATGCTTCAATATAAAAATAGCCCTTGAAGACAAAATTGAACGGAAAACAGTCATAACAATGTAGTCATTTTAATCTCAGAGGCTTCAGTAAGCAGCACTACGCACTTCTTTGGCCTTGAGTGTACTTGTTGGTTCTCAAAGTGAATGTGTGTACAAGTGCACATGCAAGCGAGTGTGTCCGCAGTAGCGTTTCGTTTGATTAATTTTTATGTACGTTGTGTGTGTTAAAGAGATAACCTATCAGGGGAATGTGCTGAGCAAGACTGTAAAGATCAGACAGGAAGGACCAAAACAAAATAACGCTCAGAGTCTCTTTAACACCTGAAATTCTGCCTCCGTCAGGCCTTTGGGTGACCACTAGATCCCGTACAGAGGAAGCTAGAGAGCTGAAAAAGCTGATGTGTCATGCCTTCCTCTCCAGGCCCGTGTTTCTGCACACACAGCTCAGGAAAGCCACACACACACACACGTTTAGTTATCCTTCTGCTTTCCTAGCCTCGTTGCATTTACACTGGACTGACTCCTCTTGGGTTGCGGTTTAAGGGCTAAGACTGCAGGCCGTTTGTGCATGTTGTTTGTGTGACACCTGCTGACCTACTGTGAAGGCCTTCTTGTGGACCATGAGCCGCTGCTGTGTGGTTCAAGTCATCTCTCTCACTGAGATACAACTGATGCAGGTATGTAACTGCAAAAGAGAGAGAAATAGGGATGAGAGAGGCATGAGAGTTTGAGTTCAAATGCCGTTTGTCAGTCTCTGAGTTTAATGTTGTTGAATGGTTTAATGAAAAACTGTGAGTTTAGATTGAGCTTCAGTTGCTCTGAGTTTATAAATGTGCTGTTTTGAAGAGATTCCTGTTGCTCTGCTGGAACTGCACACTATGGGACTCAAGGTTATGGGTTCAATTCCCAGGGAATGCACATAAAATGTATACCTTGGATGCACCATAAGTCACTTTGGATAAAAGTGTGTGTCAAATGCGTAAATATACTTTGAATATCTATTTGGGTTGGAGCCTTGGATAAATGGACAGATTTATGATTCTAGCGAAAATTAAAAATATCTGTAATACTTTTGTAGAGAGTTGAACGATGGCTATACAGAGTGGCTCTTAAGCACACTCTCTTCCCAAAAAGCATTTGGACACTTAAGTCACCCTCAAAATGACTAAATGTCCTGTACTAAATATATATTTAAAATGTCATCTGTAAATTAATGATGATAGAGCTAACATAAACATAGTTTTGAGAAATAATAAATATTATAAAATGTTATTAACACGTATAGCATTTAATATTTTAATAGTAAAATATTTCATAATAGAAACCTATATTTCCATACAACTAATTATTTTTGCCTTTTGACATTTTGTATTTTTGCGTGTGGCTAAATTGTCTAAATATCTTTATTGCTGCTATGCATAACATGCATAGCAACATGAAGAACATACTGTCAAATCCACAACAAGGAACAATACTTGATGTGAATGTGATTCCGTTCTTTTGGTGTGTTGTGTGTGTGTGTGTGTGTGTAAGATGTTTTACTTTCTCTTCCCCTCAGAAACTTTTGTGGTCTAACAGCATTGATTCTGAGGAGGAATATTCAGTATAGCACAACTGATGTCTTCAGAAACAAAAAAAAAAAAAAAAAATGAGTAGCTCTGACTCGCATCTGTCAGAGGAAAGGCATATTTTATAGATTTATACTGAAGTGATTTAACTTCTTTACCCATTCTTACTCACTCTAATATCTGACCTTTTGGCCATGAAAGGTTTTGTCCATAATTTCTACAACTGGTAAAAATCATCCCCCTCCCCTGTGTTTCAAAACACAGATTTTTCTGAAGTGAAACCAGAACTTGACTAATCCTGAAACAAAATTAAGCAACATCAACGCTAGCACAATAGATTATACCTCGCCATTCAAGACACACTCACAGGTTTTAGGGAAAATGTACGCTTAAAGTCCAAATTAAGGTAAAGGAAATCTTTTTGTTATTTTATGTTATGTTACATTTATGTGCCTGTGTTTTTGTACTTCCATACCGTCATCACTTTTTTGGATTATAATATAATGTTAAATAATATAATATAATTGACTATTACATGCAATTAATTATTACATATAGCAAGTTTAAAGTGTGTGTATAATTATTTTTCAGGCTCCTGTGTTTAGGTTCAGTATTTGCACTTTAACGGCAAGGAAAGGGTTATTAGTCAATTACTGAAATTTTCAGTAATTATTTTCAATAATGTCACTGATAAGAGTAAAATTAAAACAATGCTAATTTAAAAGAAAAATGTCAGACAGACTGAGGTTTTTGCATCTGAAGTCTTCATATTTAAATAAATTAAAGTGTGTGTACATGTGATGTATGAGTACACTTTACTTTTGTAGACAATATAAACATGACATACAATCAAAATATAAGCATTATCAAGTGTATACAAATGCGTTTTTGCAAATCTCAACTGTATCAATGATGAGTTAGTGTAAAATCAGCTCGTAATCTGCCCGCTGAATGTTTAGTAAATGAAACCTCTAGAGTGTCTGATGTAATATATCTTCACTTATAGGGTTTCCACTGTCTACACTTCATTTGTGAACAAAATCAGTACAACTTCAATCAGATTACAGGCTTTGATTAGTTAATAGTCGTGTATCCTGCATTCACATCAGAAAGGGGAGATCAAGTCAAGGACGTGGCCCTCTAACACAACTAGCAGTGAGCAGGATAACCCTTCCCTTCCCCACTGCAGAGATGAGCTCTCAGACACACAATGGCTTCTTTCACCTTTGCCTGGGATAAGAGAGAAGTTACACTCTTAGGTCTTTTTGAAGTCAAATCTAGTGTGTGTAATGAAAAGAGCTTTGCAATGGCTGATAAACAGAGACAGACCTCTGCTGAACTGTTGAATACGCAGTCAGAGGGGCATAGAAGATCCGATTTGGTCCTCGGATTCATCCTTCAAGGGCTTAAATAACTATTTCGGTGCGTACGGGATAATATTTTCCATTTAAGATTTCCATTGAAGGGCTATGTGGAACAAATGTTTCTGATTCAACGAGCATTAGTAATAAATGCCTCTTTTGTTATTGCAAACAGACGTTTTGATCAAATTAAACATCACTTTCGTTCACACAATTGAGTATTTTTTGGTCAACGGTCAGTGAGAGTTCAGTTTTGGAGTTTTCCGAAAATACATTGACCGCCATAAAAGTAACTCAACAGTTGTGCTTTTGTGAGCGTAGACAACATAATAATGACTACTAGGGGTCGCCTCTGTCACCCCGAATGAATGCTTCCCTCCTATATTTAGCTTTACGATATGTTATACACTAAAATTAGAGAAGCGACCGGGTTCATGACAGTTAGTTTTTGAAAACAGATACAAGACAATGTTGTCTAGTGAGTCTGGTCCAGAGATGGGCCCCTGGGTCATTGGGAAACTGCACAGAACAAGCAGTAATTGTCTCGGACCCCCTGAAGCAGAAGTGGCAGAAGGGGGAAGTCTGGGATTGGCCGCTTCACGCAAACAAAACTGGGCGGTCCCACCGAATTAGAGATATAGGCGAAAGACCTCAACCCTACGGTGATCAAACCTGTCAGATCAGTAATCTCTCCACTTGAGGTGATAAAAAGGAAAGGCCTGGTCTTAGTTCTAATTAGGTCACGGAGTTCCTCCTGCTTGGTTATAAAGACCGGACAGGAACAAGAGGGGACAGTCACTCGGTTTCCTCTCGGCAGCCTGGGATCCTACCTTAGCGTTCCTCCGTGTGGAAGTACAGGGATTGAGAATGCCACATTTAACTGACTGTAGTTTCTACAAGATGAGAGACGGAGCCCGAGTTTCCAACGTAAGGACTTGATATGTTCTGCTTTGACTTGTTTTGCGCAAGATGAGGGCCGTTTTGGTGCTTGGTTAAAGGGTAGTTCACCCAGAAATGAAAGTGCTGTCATCATTTACTCACCCTCCTAGTGTCGTTTCAAACCTGTAGGACTTCCTTTCTTCTGTGGAACAACTGAAAAACTGTTTTTGTCCTTATAACGAATCTCAGTGGGGTCCAAAAACCACACTGAATGAAAGACTTTCACTGCTTTGTCGGAAAAAAATACCTTGCATGTTCCACAGAAGAAACAAGTCATACATGACGATATGAGGGTGAGTAAATGATGACAGCCTTTTTGTGTGAACTATCACTATAAGCGTATTGGTTTGGTTTCTTGGCTGATGTTGGATTGCACTGATTAAGTCACTTTTGGGGATGTTTGATTGCATTGAGACATGCTTAAAATGCGATGTTGGGCTTAATATATGCGTAATTGAAGGAAACAAGTGCATGTTTTTTGTACATCTTGAATACGGTAAGGTGGTTTTTCGGTTGCTCAGATGTTTAATGTTGGGAAACAAGTTATATGAAAGACAGAAGTAAGAGAACATGGACAAATAAGGCCTACATTTCTCTTCTTTTTGAAGGTTCAAAGTCATCTGGAGAACTCCAAGTACCACCTCCACCAGACCCAGCAGGTCAAACAATACCTAACTTTGGGCAGCAAACTTGCTAGCCAGGCCCACCCGGTCGCACATCCTCACCAGGGCCAGGCTCTGGGCACGGTGCCCGTCATGCGCAACGGACACATGCCGCCCATGAGCGACAGCAGCACGCCAGGAAGCCCTGTCACCTTGCTCACGCTGGCCAACAATCACGACAGCGAGGTGAGTGCTTCCTGTGATCTTATCTTTCTGTTCTAAAGAGTGTTTTTACTCATCAATAACTTCAAACATTCAGCTCTGATCACGTTGACAATGAAAGGATGGGTCGCCTGCTCTGATAAGAGGTGCTCAATCCTTACAGTTGTCTTTGTGAGATGATGAATCATCTGTTATTGGATTAGCGGCCCAGTTTATTCACACGCCTCTCACTTTTACTCTGCATTGACAGTGACACAATGACTGACGACAGTGAAAATGAAACCCAAAACAAGCAAACAAACATCTCAGATTGACAAATTCAACCTCTGTCGGCGGAAGAATGCGCTATAATCACTGTTTTCTTTTAGTTTCCAATGGATGAAGTTATCGATGATCTTATTAGCTTTGAAACCGGGTTCAAAGATGGGGGTTTGGATTGTATGGAGCCAGGAACCATAATGCAAAATAACGTAAGTATATGCCAAGTTTATCTCTTCACTTTGTCGAACTGTTACGTCCCGTGTCATTAATAATGGCCTGTGTATAGAGGTGTAAAAAGTACTTTTATATGTCAAAATATCTAGTAAAATGAAAGTAAATGAGGAATATCTAATAATAAGTATATGCATTACAATGCAGGCTAATTGCAGACTTATTATAATCAATTTAATTGAAAATAAGCTGTTTAACCATAACTATAATACCTACAACTATAAAACTATAAAAACTAGTTATTTAATGCATTATATAAACAGGCCTTAAGTAAAGTGTTACCATGTAATGAAATGAGTAGTTGTGCCTGTGCATAAAATGCACACTTAATTAGATGAATAAAACATTTGTAGGTTTACAAATGCATTAAACACATTAATAACACAAACACGTGCCAGTCTTTGGTGTGCTTGTGAAAAGGGGTTTGTCTTTGCGTGAGGTCACACCGAGTCCAGCTGAGAGTCAAAGTTCACAGTCTCTGCGGTGAAAAAAGGGAACAGACTTAAATCTCAGGCTTTAAACTGTGGAACAATACAGATTAGTCTGTTAATGATGTCGGCATGCAGAGAGGTATGCCTTAGAAGAGCCCGACTATGTTAATGAGTGATCACTTCTCCAAAACAGAAAGAGGGAGCAAGCTAGAAAAATAACTCGGCAGAATGCGCTTTTAGCATTTATCAGAGTTGAGGAATTGCAATTCAGCTAGAGCCAATGAAAACCCTTAGGTAAGCATCTGGGCACACAAGTGGCCCAACTATGTGTGGGACCAGCATGAAATTGTTATGGTCCTACTGACGTCCGTGGATGGACAAAGCATTGCTTGAGTTGTGATTACTACAACACCTGAACTCACTAGAGAGGTATGTGATACTAAGAGCATGATGGGAATGAACAAGGCAGAGTGTGCTGAGGAAGTAGAGAGATAGAGAGAGAGAGGGGGTGAGCAAGCAAGAGTTTTGTATTTGAGTAAGCAGGCGAGCATCGGATTGAGCTAATATCTTCTCTCCCAGTGGACTTGTTCAGAAATGATACCATGCTTAAACGGATCAATTCGTTCTAATTAGTCATACAGCACGACGCATCAAGCCGCTTCCCCGTGTCAACATATCTGCTAACATGATGGGAATGGATTGAAGCGATTACGACGCGAATAGTCAAGGGGCCGTGGCAATCTCTCATGTTGATAAGCGCGCTTTTTCCCCCACTGAGATAATGGAGAGCGCGTGCGAGCAGAGGAAACACTATAACGCCTGCTGCCTCTGTCTTCCTGTTACGCTCTGACCTCCTCTTTAATCCTGTACTACGTTTAGAGGAAGAGGATTTCACCCAATATGCTGACAGAAATTGGCTTTTCACTGCTCTAGCTTTTGTTGGACTGGTAGTCGGCGAAAAATTATGCCATAACAAATCTCCAGCAATGCTGTGGGGAGAACAATAATGTAAGCTCAGAGTAATAGAAACCGAGAATCATTTCAATGAAACTCGAAGCAAAAAAATGAAATAAATACATTTGCTCTACAGTGCCCTCTTTTGTCTCCTGGAGCGCTGCATCTGTGTGCTCATTTAACTCATAGACTGAATTTATGCACATAAGCTGTGCATATATCCGGAATTTAAACAGCCCATCATTCACCTCCTCATTAGACATATTTTAGTTATTTTGATTATGCATCATCTGGCTGTAATCATCACATTTTAATCCTCGAAATTAGTGGAAAAAGTCCATCTAGGCCTGTTTACGTCATGTTTAGAGAAAGTTGATGTCAAATATCATGCATGTAACATCAAAAATATTACACCTGACGCAAAATAGACTGGATAAAAGATCACACTACACGTGGTGAACATGTAACCCCCCTGTGTGAATCTAGACTAACTTGCTCTCTCTTTCCTCTACAGGTGTCACTGAGCAACAGCATGCTGGACTTGTACGGCGGTGACCAAGGTATGACTGCCGCTCACGGTGGACTGACACCTTCATTGCCCACAAAGCTCTCAGTTAAAATGGAAGTCACAGGTACGGAGCACAGAAGGGCACAGACGCCTGTCCGAGCAGGACCTGTGCTGTTAGCAAAGGCATTTCAGAAAGGAACGTTTACAAGAGCAGTTTAGTTTTAGATTAAAAAGCGATAAGGTGTGACTGCAGTTTTGAAATGTCTAAGTACAATCTAAGTAAGAGCAATGACAAGGTCACAAGTGTAAGTCCCAACAAAAGGTTCAATGGGGTTCTATATAGAACCCTAGGGTTCTTGACTTAATTTTAAAGAACCATTCCTGCCAAAAAGTATGATTGCTTAATACTTTCATATTTAAAAGGTTATTTCAATTTGTTTTTAGTGATGAAGTGTTTACGAGTTGTTTAAATCATAAAATTCTAAAATTAATTAAAAGAAAACGAATTACAGCTAAATCCATAAAATGATCCCAAGAATGGAACCCCTAAAAGGTTCTATATATGAATCGCTTGACAGAACCCGTTAAGGTTTCATATAGAATATTTTCTTCTAAGAGTGAAGAACACAGAAATAGTAAAATAAATAAATATTTTTGTGTTTTTCTTGGGACTTAAACTTATGACCTAAGAACTCAAATAAAATGAATGAATGAATGAATAAATAAATATTTTTGTGTGCGTTTCTTGGGACTTAAACTTGTGACCTTGTCACACTTGAATTATGATTAATGAATTAGCTGTCTCAAAATTGCAGTGTAAATTACATTTACTTTTATGCATTTGGCATACTTCATAAATGTTTAATTCATTATTTTTTAATTGACTTTTAATTGAGTTATATTTCATCATATTATACTCTGATAAAAGTGTTCCCAATAAAGACACAAAATATAATAATAAATATTATATTTGTGTAATTCTTGGGAACATATCTATTGTAGTATAATATGATGAAATATAATTAAAGTCTAATCTGTCTCTAATCGACACATTTTAATCCTCAAAATTAGTGTGTAAAAGTGAAAAAAGTCTGCATGTATATCATAGTATAATATGATAAAATATCATTAAAGTCAATATACAAATATGCTAAAAAATATATCCTGAATGATGAAATATAATTAAAGTCTAATCTGTCTCTAATCGACACATTTTAATCCTCAAAATTAGTGTGTAAAAGTGAAAAAAGTCTGCATGTATATCATAGTATAATATGATAAAATATAATTTAAGTCAATAAACAAATATGCTAAAAAAATATATATCCTTAATCCACTAAGTTGCTTTGGATAAAAGTATGTCAAATGCATACACATAAATATAATAAACACATATAATGTCTTTGATAGGTGTATGTAGGTAAGAAAAGCCCTATTCAACAGAGCTATCAAAACAAAACAACACAATATAGACTTTCCTTCTGGAAATTCAGGGGGAAAAAAAAAATCAAGGGCATACTGTAAATAGATCTAGCAAAGCAAACCCAGACAGACCCCTTCCACATGTGTTATTCCAAAAGGCCCGGGCTGTGAAAGCCAAACACAACTGTATGTTTCATGTTATTATCCAGCTGTCTTATTCTAAGAGTCGGCGTGCTCCGCGTTTAGCTCGCCATTGTGCTGCTCACATTCTTCATTATCAATGCTCCAGTGAGCGGAATATGGTAGCATGTATTCTTAGCATGATAGACACGACACAATGCCTCCTTTGTGGGTGCCTTTTTTTTCTTATGAATGTCATGCATCAAGTAAAGCTAATTGATTCAGGAAATAGAAAAGATGCCTGGAGAACTCTTCACTACGGCAGGAAAATAAGTGCATTACTGTCTTTTTCACATAAGCGTGCTGCACGGCGCTCTTGTTTGGTTACGCACGGCTCAAATGACCTTATTGAATCAGCAGAAATGAATTGAGAAATCCAATCACTGCTCCCAATTATATAATTTGGAAGAATGTGAATATGAATGCAGAAGCATTTGGCCTCCCTCCTCTTCACCCGCTCCGGGATGTCAGCAGCAGATTGGTTAATCGTAAGGTCAGGAAGTATTTAAAGAAGATGTACAGCGTTTCTACATTAAGACCGAGATCTGGGGTGAATGACAAAAACAAGGTTTTGAGTATTGGGCAGGAATCTTGAGGATTGGCTTGGAAGTTGTTCAAACTAATGATGTTTTTAAAGGCTTTCTTTAATGGCCTGTTTTGCATCAGCGTGGTGTTCAACTTACCTTTGGATATACACTTATTCGTTTCTGCAATAACCTTTCCATCTTTTCTTCTCTTACAGTACACGACACCAGAGTCATGGCCAAAGAAAGACAGAAAAAAGACAACCACAATCTAAGTAAGAGGCCTTTACACTTGGTTATTTAACCCTCATTTGCTATTTAGAGAGCCAGAGGCCCGGAAAATTCTTCCAGGAAACTGTTGATAACAAAAATTATTATTATTTTTTTTTGCGGTGTGCTTTTTACGGGACTCAAATTAACTCCAGAACTGAAGCAAAATGGCTATATTCCATATAACAGTCTTTTTGTTTAAAAATGCGTGGCTGATTAGTGATACAAAAGAGGGTCAAATGGATGATTAGGTCAGAGAAAATATTCTGGTCACACTTTACATGCATTACTTAACAATGAACAATACATTTGTAACCGCATTAATTCATCTTTGTTAACGTTAATGGATGAAAATACTACTGTTCATTGATAGCTCTCGTTGCCTCAGGTCCATTATACTGTATAATATGGGAACACTTTAGTTTAGGGTCCATAGTTGCTTATTATGATGCATATTACTAGTATATTCAACATATATAAGGGCCTTCTTCTGCATGATCATATTCAACATCCCTTAATCCTACCCAATACTTAAACTTAACAACTACCTTACTAACTATTAAAAAGCAAAAAGTCATAGTTAATAGTGAGAATTGGACCCTAATCTAAAGTGTGACCATTTAATAATGTATTAGTAAATGCTGAAATGAACATTTAGAATACTTTTCACTGTTAGTTTATGTTAGCTGATGCAGTTAACTAAACATATGGAACATAATTGCAAAGTATTACCAATATTGTGTGGATAATGAGGCTAATTTCTTGTGTACATTAGGGTTAATGCAATTATTTCTATTTAATAATAGACCAGGATTTGATAATGCATTCATTATTTATATTTATGTTAATATTAGGTTTGTGCTGCATGACTTACTTTGTTCTCATAATTGCCAGTTGAAAGACGACGGCGATACAACATCAACTACAGGATCAAAGAGCTCGGAACGCTGATACCGAAATCAAATGACCCGTAAGTAAAAGTCTTACCGGATTCACAGCTGAACTCAAAGTCTTGAGGAAAAAAAATCACATCAGAGATAGACTCATAAAGACAGGGCAAAATGACATTGAAGTAGAGAGAAAATGACAGTACAGTGCTCATTTCTCAAGGAAATACCTACAGCGCGGACAGACCACCATCTGAATGATGGAAATGAGGTTCAAGGCAAAGTATAGACCATTTGAACTAAAGTTTAAGCACAACTGAACCCAGAGATGAAGTAGAGTGCAGACATTGCCCCAGCTTAATTGAACTTTTTATCGAATTTAAATGGAAGGCTAGTGCTGTCACCTTGCCATTAACACAAGATAAAGGAGATTATTAGCTCCAATCAGGCCAACATCTTATTCCATAGAAAGAGACAATTTCACGACACTTTCCTCCTTTTAAAAAGTAATGGTATCGGGAATGACTGCACTTTACTTCGGCTTCCAAAGTCCAATTTTTTTTCTCTACCTCTTCCGACACCTATTTTTGCTCAGGGATTAATTTTACCGTACAAGGGGCCGTAGAATGGTCTTTCTGCAGACGTACTTAACTATTCCATTAAAATTCCCATTCAAAGGCAAGGTAATGTCCGAGAATGAATAATTGGCCATGTAAATCACAGTTTCTTAGTCCTAGGGAAAAAAGGAGACCCTTGTGAGGCTTTTCTCTGTGTATGAAAGTTCTGCTGATGCAAAGGCGGTGTTGAGAAAGGTTATCTTTTACGTTTCTCTGCCAGTGATATGCGTTGGAACAAAGGGACGATCCTCAAGGCCTCGGTGGAATACATTAAGTGGCTGCAGAAAGAGCAGCAGCACGCCCGTGATCTCGAGAGCCGACAGAAGAAACTAGAACAGGCCAACAGAAGACTCCAGCTACGAATCCAGGTAAAGAGACAAAAAGAACAAGTGAACGAGGGGAATATGGCCATGAGAGAGAGAGTGAGAACGAGATGTAGACATGAGAGACGGCAGAAAGCCATGGTTGTAGGAGTGAAAGACGAGGAAAAACATAAAAGCGAGGGATGTAACGCAAAATAGAGGGATGAAATGATGAAAAGTAGACAAGCTTACATTTCAAGCTACTTTTTAAAATAACTTTCTGCAGACAACGGCATCTTTATAAACTATCAGATGAAACAGTTTCATCTACACTTATCTAAAAACATAACATCTAAATTGGACTAAATAAACCATAGTTTTATGAACCCAACTAAAACTCTAATTCATATAACGGTTACAACAAAAACAGCAGAATTTAACTACATATTTCGGTAACACTTTATAATAACTACACACTGTGAAGCATTAGTTAGGCATTAGTAAATAATTAATTCATAATTTATAAAGCATTAATATACATTAATAGGCAGTTTATAAATACAGCTATAAATGCTTTATTCTTGATTTATAAGCATATCTATAATGTGTTTAATAATTGTATTTCCATACTTTATAAATGATCAATTTATCATTTCTAAATGAAGTATTACATTATTTACAAACCAGTTATTTAGGAGTTGTCAGTGGTTCATCAGATCATTTAGAAAGTGTAAGTTAAGGATTAATAAACTATTTAAATGTACATTTATTCATCTTATTATTTAGACATATAGTAAAAGTTGCTCAGTGTGTTAATAAATACTTTATTAACATGTATTCCTACTGTAATTCATGATTAATTCCGGTAGTTATAAAACATTTAGTAGTTGTCAGTTAACCATTTCTGTGATATTTTGCAGAGTTAAAACAGTACAAGAGAACAGCAGTGCAGAAGATAACTGAGCCTTTAAATCTCCTTTGTAAAAGCTTTCTGAGGCATAAAGAGTCCTCACTTTATATGAGCTCACAGAAATAGTTAACTGACAACTACTAAATGTTATATAACTACCTGAATGAATCATGAATTACAGTAGGAATAAATGTTAATAAAGCATTTATTAATACTGAGTAACTATTACAATGTCTAAATAATATGTATAAATGTACATTTAAATAGTTTATTAATCCTTTACTTACACTTTCTAAATGATCTTATGAACCACTGACAACTCCTAAATAACTGGTTTGTAAATAATGTAATACTTCATTTAGAAATGATAAATGTATCATTTATAAAGTATGAAAATACATTTATTAAACACATTATAGATATGCTTATAAATTAAGAATAAAGCATTTATAGCTGTATTTATAAACTGCTTAGTAATGTCTAGTAATGCTTTATAAATGATGAATTAACTATTTACTAATGCTTAACTAATGCTTCATAGCGTGTAGTTATTATAAAGTGTTACATATTTCCCTTCAAAAGAGAAGAACAAAGGGGCAAAAATGAATTCAAGAGTTGTTTATTTGACCAGTGAATAATTTAATCACCTGAATCGTTTGAACAAAGTGATTCTTTCAACTGAATTGGGCTTCCCATTATTTGAGAGAGCTTTTAGGAAGCCATGTTTAATTAACTCTCTCTGCCAAATCTGCGGACATGGTAAAATGCGGTAAAATTAGCGTTTTGTTTTGCTTCTCGTTGGAAAAGTAACTTGAAACTGGAAGCAAAAAAAAGTCACTCTATTGAAAAACCTAGTTTTAGTTGGTAACTCCCCAACATTGATGGACAACCAGCATGATAGTGTCCACACTAGTGGTTTTAACTGGTCACTTAAGCTGATGACATCTTAATCAGCTTAGTTTGAAAACGGGTTCAAACACACCTCCCCATGTGTCTGACATCGGAGCGACCTGCTCCTATTGATGTTTGTAGCTGCCTTCCCTTTAAAACATGGTGAGCTGAGGTGATTACCTGATTAATAAATAGCGGCTACAGCTTCGTCCGGAGCAGAATGCGCCCCAGAATTAGATTATGAGGGCTAATAACTCTGAAGAGCTGGGCTCCTCGTCTGAATTTATGCATTACATTCCAACAGTATTGACATATTCGCGGACCAGGCGCGAGTCTTCTTCACACATGTGAATACATAGCAATTAGCCCTTAAAGTAATTACCCCGAGGCTCCCTATCCAAAAGCTAATGCTAATAATGCCTCAATTGAGTGTCTGAAGATACCCACGTTGAGAGGCAATGCAATAGCTCATTTAGACTGTCTCCGCTACAGATAATGTGTGGGAGGAATGCAACAAGAAATACCAAACCATAGCGGTTAGTGTAGACAATTGCATGAGTACTAGGTTAGTAATTAGCGTTAATCTCATCAACCAAATAAGAGACAAATTTCTTGTTACATTACTATTATTATTATTATTATTTGTATTTATTTCATTAACAATAATGAAGATGAGTCAAAACATCATTATATTTAAATGATTTTAATTTAAAAGATGATGAGCAAACAAATAAAAAAATGTTTTACAGTGTCCCCGTTACAAATCTTACATGTACTTACAATAGTCATAACAGTAAATTATGCATAACTATAAGCAACTAAACCTAAAAATAACCTAATATATAATATCCAATAATGTTTTAAATGATCCAATTCTGTACATATAACATTAATCAGATATTTGTAAATGTATAAAATGACAAATATTTGGTTCATTTTGCTTTTTAAACCGGTAAACCTTATTTTCGTCAACTAAAATTAGATGCCATTTTAGTCACAGTAAAATTGACAAAAGTTAAAGGCCCGGGTATACTTCAATTTCCACGTTCCGCTCCATCTCGGGCGAGCCTTTCAAAGTGTACTCCTTTGGCGTTGAGCGCGAAAAAATGTGTTCATTGGGCCTCATTTAAGGAGTAATTTGCACGTAAAAAAATGGACCTTCACGAAAACTCTCCTCCAGATTCACAAACGCTTCGTATACCACGGATTCGGTTGTTAAACGTGTGTGTTTATTAATTAATTCCAAACATTCGAAAATAATTATGAATAATCCCTGCCCATGAGTTACAACTGCGAATGACGTCGCTAGGAACGCTGTGGAATCTTCTGGAATTCTTTCTCAGGTTTGACTCCAGTATTTTGCATAAATGCTAAAGAGACTAACTGACGGATTGCCTAGCAATAAATATTCAATTTTTGTGTGTCCACCAAAGCATTTTGCGCCTGGTGCTCTTCTGAAAAGGGCCAGCTGGTGGCGCTTGAAAGCGCTTTGCAAGGGCAGCGTTTTTCCAGCTGAGATACTTTGGTTGCTATGATACAGAATATCCATGGCAGTAATGCGTTACTAGTATCTCATTTTGAAGAATATAACTGAATATAAAAAATGCAGTAAAAAGCAGTATTAACTTCTCCATTATTGTGTCCAAGTGGGATGATTGCTTGTGTAGTTTTTGTCCCGCCCCTCCTCCACTGTGATTGGACGGCCTGGTTAACAGTGACAGTGACGAGCGCTGCCTATTACCCAACGTTGAACAGTAAAAAAACAGGGCAAATCAACTCTTGAAATATTATTATGGTACATAGTGCATCAAAATGCCATGTCATCAGTTTGCCTAAATTAGAACATAGAACGTTCAAATGTTTTGCGCACCATTTACACGGGGTAGGGAGCAGGTGTACATTTATTTCATACCAAATAACATTTTGAAAATACGAACAATTTCGTCAATCCGAAAATTTACGTCAGAGTGGCTTTACGCACAAATTCGTTCTGCTCGGTTTTCATGAATGAGGCCGCATGCACGCAACTTTTTTTGTGGTTGTACACACACTGTCCGTGCGGTCACAAGAATTACGTCACACAGACGACTGAAGTATACTTTGGCCTTAATAAATATGGCAATGAAATGTTGACCAATTGGAGAATATTTTAACCAAAAAACTTTGTAATGGTGTCAGCTCAAGGCCAAAGGTCTGGACAAGTTAATGCTAATAATAATAATGAATAATAATTTATTATAATACTTCAAAATTTTAATTTTAAATACTTTCATTAATTTTGAATGATTGTGCGCCACACACCGTTTAGCTGCTGTTTTAAAGTCCTGCTTGGTGGAAGTTTCCTCCGAATATAGCTCTGTGATAGATGCGTTTTTGAAGTTGAATGCACCCCTTCATGTGTTTATGGGACATAAAGGCCTAGAGCAAAAAAGAAGAAGGAAAGAGACCAAATTAGAGTGTTCTTTATCAGCATCTATTATTTTCTGTCACACTTCACCCAGACGGCCTGAATGCAAAGTGGCCAGTTTATCTAAAACCACCTTCCTTTTTTTGATAGGAATTGGAAATCCAGGCTCGTGCTCACGGTCTTCCCAGTATGGCTGCTTCTATGGGAGCAGTTGAACTTTCATCCCATCTCCTTAAGCAGCACCAGCAGCACCCGACCCAAGTCACACCGGCCCCTCCGAGCACCCAGGTCCCACCGCAGCCAGGCCAGCCACCCCTCTATCCTCAGGAGGACTTGAGCAACCCGGAATACACCCAGCGGACAACCTTGTCGGTGGCCATGGTTGTGGGGAACGCCGGAGAGCAGTCCGACGGCTCCACCACCTTCTCCGATCCTCTCTCCCACTTTACTGACTTCTTCTGCAGCACCTTGAAAGAAGAGCACCGGCTGGACGAGATCCTGATGGACGACCCTCTCTCGCCCTTCGGGACCGACCCACTCCTCTCCGCCGGATCGCCCGCCGCGTCCAAAGGGAGCAGCCGCAGGAGCAGCTTTAGCTCAGAGGACGCAGACGAGCTCTGACCGCCCGGACGCCGACCTGCAACACTGTGTAACTGACCTCCCATTTCCATTGGATTACAAAGACGACGGGAACTCATCCCAACATCTTACCCCAATGTTGAGTCAGACACATCAAAAAGGGAGATTGACTGATTGATCTACTGACATTGACCTACTGTGCAGATAAAGGACTGTCTATACAGCTTTAACACTGGCTACATATGATCACTGGATCACCAAATGTATATTTCTGAACCTTAATGGCATTGTTGAGACGGACCAGTTTAAAGAGTGAAAGCTTTTTGTGCCTTATCCAAAGCAGGCTAACTTTTTTACCACTGAGACCAGAAGCGATGCAGATGTAATTATGCTAGGCAAAAAAAACCTAACACATCTTTCTGTTTTTCATACATAATGTATTTTTCCAGAAACATACTGTTCAAGTATTTATGTTTTAATCCCTGTATTCTTAAAAAAAAACATTTCTTTTTCTAACATTTTACTTTTGATATATAACTCTAGGGGTGTGGGAAAACACAATAAACCCCTTTTTGATAAACTGAACACACTGTCTCACATTTCTTGCATATCCAAAGTTTCATTCAAGTCAAAGTTTCAGTAAAGATGATATTTTGAAGAATGTTGGCAATCATTTTAGTGACCAAAAAACAAACACACAAACATTTATCAAAATATCTTCTTTTACATTCCACAGAAGACAGATTTGGAAGTCATACAGGTTTGGAACAACATGAATGTGAGTAGGTAATGACAGAACTTGTGTGTGCAATTCTTGTGTGTGTGTGTGTGTGTGTGTGTGTGTGTGTGTGTGTGTGTGTGTGTGTGTGTGTGTGTGTGTGTGTGTGTGTGTGTGTGTGTGTGTGTGTGTGTGTGTGTGTGTGTGTGTGTGTTTGTTTGTTTTTGTGATTTATGAGGACACAAATTTGTATAATGACACGGGTATTACACTGTTATTACGACGTAAACATGAAATATGAAGATATTTCATATGTCCTCATATTTAAAATAGCTTTAAAAACATACTAAACAATGTTTTATTAAAAATGTAAAAATGCAGATTGTTTCCTGTGATGGGTTTAGGGGTAGGGGTAGTGTAGGGGGATAGAATGTACAGTTTGTACAGTATAAAAACCATTACGCCTATGGTATGTCCTCACTTAGATAGCAAAACAAACCTATGTGTGTGTGTCTGTGTGTGTGTGTGAACTGTCCCTTTAATTTGGTAGAACTTTATATTTAAGTTTAAATTCTTGAAAAAAATGTTCATCATGACTTCAATCTCAAAATGGTATGGAAGCTTGTTTCCGCCGCGGAATAAAAAATAACAATCGCAAGATATAAAGCCAATTCTGAGAAATAAAGTTTATATCTAGCAATTATTACTTTTTTTCTCACAATTGCGAGCTTTTATACCAGCAATAATTACTTTTTTTTCTCTGAATTGTGAGATATAAACTCACAGTCGCAAGAAAAGTCATAATTGTGAGCCGTTTTTTACTCAGAATAACAATTGTGAGGAAAAAAAATCTGAATTGCAGGATCCTATATTTAGCAATTTTGACAGTTTTTTTAGAATTGTGACTATTTCTTAGAATTGCATGTTTATCACAATTGTGAGTTTATATCTCATAATTCAGAGAAAAAAAGTCAAAATTGCATTTGCGAGATATAAACGTGCAATTCTTGCTTTTTTTTCTCACAATTGTGAGTTTATATCTCGTAACTCTGAATAAAAAAATAAAAAGGTTTACATCTCGCAATAAATGTTTTTTTACTGTGGTGGAAACAAGCTTCCATAAATTTGTCTTAAATCTCCAATGCTAAAACATTTAATGATTAAAAAAAAAATCTAATATTAAGCATTGCAATACATATTATTACTACAAGAGTATACTTTTATAATTGAGCAAGTAAATTCTTCTAACAGTTTAAAATGTGCACATTTTACAAACTTAACTGTCAAAAAGGCCAAAGGTCATTTTATTCTTTAAAAAAGTTATTTTTTGCCAATTTTTCCATGAATTGCACTTCTATTTACCTTACATTACATAAAAAAGATTATGGAGTGATGCGAGTGATGACACTGATGAGACCCGGGTCTGAAGTACCGCCCACTGGGAGACTGATTGACATGTTGATTGACCACTGATGACTATGACCCCCCCCCGCCCGCAGGCCACTAATGACACCGAAATAACCCCTAATTATACACTAGCCATCTTCTGAACAACTACTAACACAAAAAGCATCCGCAGCAGAAGTTTACCACAGAACAGTCAAGATAAAAATCACACTTTGAGACTTTGAGAATCCCAAACGGGTTGAGTTCTGCATATACAAACACTAACGATCATAAATAGTTAGCAACAACATGTAAAACGCATCTCGCAGCTGCTCGGAGCCTCTTTTGAGTCAAGTTGATTTAAAGTTTTATTTTGGACTTGCCCAGAATAGGCAGCCTTCTAAAGAAACATTTCATTAGCAGATATTATTTAACCAAAATCGAAAATGAAATAACACATTAATAATACAACAAACACTAGCACAAAAAAACCTTTAAAAAAACACGTCAATGCGTTTCGGCAGATAGCCCGCGTTCATCAAAGCCTGGCTAAATTAATGTTTGAGAATGTTATTAGCTTATATGTTTCTCTGTAATGAAATGGAAAAAGCTTCGACTTGCATCTCCGCCGCAGACGGAAAATAAAATTGAACTGCCACATCATTATCAAGCGCTGATACTCCAACTACAAAGTGCTGAGTGATGTTTACGCTTAATTGGCCAGAGCAATTACCCAAAGTAAATATGGATTTTCATTAAATTACAAACATGGACGAGGCCTCATGAAAATCATTTCCATGAGTGCAATTTCCTTTTTCTCAGCCACTTCCAAACCATTTTTCCTCCGCAAACACAGTCCTTTGATTTATTTCAATATGGATAAAGAATTGAAAAAGGAACAAATATTATGCTCAATGCTAAAAAAGCAATCATTCTATCGCACATATGCAAAGCAAGGAGAGATCTGCAATTTTTGTAGTCAGATGAGAAAAAAATAACTAGATTTTTGCATTTTCTGAAGACGAAACGTGCCGCCATAAATGCTAGGGCATGGCTTTTGTGTATCGCTACATGGTTTCTTACTGGTCCAGATTAAAAGAGTCCACTAGACCGATATGGCTAGGAACTGTACTCTCATTCCTGCGTAATAATCAAGGAACTTTGTGCCGGTGCAGCGGCGCAATGATATTACACAGCGCCTGAAAATAGTCCCCAGCACACTCTCTGTGCAAGCAGGTCGTCACGTTGGTTAATGTTGACGGAAGTTAGCCTATTTTCAGGCGCTGCGTAATATCATTGCACCTCTGCTGCCATGGTACGGCACAAAGTTCCTTGATTATTACGCAGGAATGAGAGTATAGTTCCTAGCCATATCAGCCTAGAAAGTAGTGCACAATGTAACTATACACATCACAACATGTAAATAGGAA
>NC_137101.1:9755185-9765185 GCF_949357685.1 Gobio gobio
CATGATTACTACAATAGTTGAATATAATAAAAATATAAGATAATATTAATATTGAATATAACAACAATAAAAAATTATTTACTACTCAACTATGCTTGTTATTATAAATAATATTATTTATAATGTTGTATATTATTACTATATATATATATATATATATATATATATATATATATATATATATATATATATATTAGGGCTGTCAAAAGATTAATCGCGATTAATCACATCCAAAATAAAAGTTTGTGTTTACATATATGTGTGTGTACTGTGTATAATTATTATGTATATATAAATACAAACACATTCATGTATATATTTAAGAAATATGTGCATGTATATACTGTATATACATTTATATCATTTATATTATATATACATATAAATATTTTATATATAAATATAATACATTTTTCTTAAATATATACATGCTTGTGTGTGTTTTTATATATAAATAATAATTATACACAGTACACACACATATATTATGTAAACACAAACTTTTATTTATATTTATATATATATATATTATTTTCATTTTCCACTGTTCATAAATTCCTGCAATGAATGTAATAAGTGACTTGTTTTATATATCAATATATTTCTTTTATCTGTCTTTCTGCATAGGTGTCGTCATAGTCCTTTTTTTTCTTGGAGAGTAAATAATTATAACTGTAAAAAATGTTTAATTTAATTATATGTTTTAATTGTTCACAGCATAGGTCACTTTAATTCCATTCAGCTTTAATTGTTTCATCCTAATTAAAGGAGAAGTCGCTTTAAAATGATCGTTCAAACAGGTCACGGTATGAGTGTGTATCAGGAGACCGGATCTGGTTAGTGCGTGTAATATTTTTAGCCAGGATTCAGGGACCACCGGCCACTAGAGGTCAGTGTTGGAGCAGAATTCACGACTCACAGAAAGCCTCCCCACAACCCATAACATTTCAAAAACAACCCGTGCAGCCACACACAACCTCACTGATTGTTTTAATATAACAGCGATTAAACCAGCACCATAAGCCATCACTAACATCTTACAAATAAGAACATGGCCATGTGATTCTCAGGAAAATTATATATCCCAGGAGGTATTTGATGGAGCTACTTGGGAGCATATGAAAAAAAGAAAAAAATAATTTAATTCTTATCAGTATAAATAGTATAAAAGGCGCAGAGAACACATTTTCCATTTGCCTTTTAGTCAGCAAACATTCTTTTACAATTTATATAAATCTGCGACAGTGTACGTTCGGTAAAATATCTGCCAAGGACTTCAATAACACCCAGGAGTGTGACAGAAATTAAACAGCCTTATTAGAATTTACACGTGTTGAAGAAAACATGAGAGACTGTGTGGGAGAAAGCACATATGGATCCAGAGAGGAATCTGAACACAAGTGTTTAATTGTGCTCAACCGTGGAGAGCGAGAGGTTTGCTTTACTTTTTGTCTTTCGGAACGACAGATTTACTTGACTTGTGATGTGCTATTAGCAGATTCACATATTGCATGATGAAATCAATTCAAGCTTGTATTTGGTAAAGAGGACTAAAATATTGTAGGTGTTACAATCGGATGGTGGGATATTATTTCTTTCCTTCTGTTGAGCTGGAAGGTGATTATCATGACGTGTGAGGTGGAGAATGTGTGTGGAAGTAAAAACACTTCTGAGGAACGTTTTCAATCATAAACACCATCACATTTTAGCCGGAGAAAAGTAGGATAAGAACTGTAATTATGGAAATCACAAATGTTCTTCTTTTTTTTTTTTTATCCTCATGCAAAATAAATATTGTATGAATATATAAACCTTTTATTTATTGCAAATAATAATAATACTAATAATGTCTACAGGTGATTAAAAGTCTCTCTCTATAAAAAATCATATTAAAATGTAAACCAAAAAACTAAATGTAGACATTTTCTAAATCTATATGCACATACAAAATTGTAGTTGTAGTAATAATAGTAAAAATAATAATGTCTACAGGCGATTAAAAATCTTTCAATATAAAAATTTGTACTAAAAATAAATGTAAATAAAATGTAGATATTTTCCAAATCTATATACATAGTAGTTGTTGTAGTAGTTGTAGTAATAATAATAATAATGTTGTCTACAGACCATTAAAAATATCTCTATATAAAAATGTAAAAAAGTAGTATACTAGTAGTAGTAGTAGTATACTAGTAGTAGTAGTAGTAATACTAGTAGTAATAGTAGTAGTAATACAGGCCTTTAAACATCTATATAATGTCTATATAAAAATCCATTATTAAAAGCAAAATACTATTAAGATATTTAATTCTAATTCCCATATTCCAAACATACATTTAGTGTTGAACTGCTTTAGTAAATCTTCCAAATCCGTATCATTTTTAAACCGGCTATGTGTATCTGTTACAGTGCGCAGCTTCAGTAAATAACAGCATCTAATACGGTGTGTGTGTGTGTGTGTGTGTGTGTGTTGTGGATTAGCCCAGCTCAATCAGAGACGCGTTACGAGACGAGATGAGCGCAACAGCCGTCCAGCAAACGCGGCACGCAGGATCCCCCTGAAATAAAGAACAAATGAGAGATAATTATGGCCGAAGGAGCAGAGGTGGGGGGTTGGTTACGCTCACATGCAAATGCTGCTTTGTTGCTTGCCGAGCATCCTAATACGCTGAGAGTCAAATACCTTCCTTTTTTTCCACATTATGGAATTTGTCATGTTCAGTTGGAGCTGTCATATTCAAAACTGTGTGCGCTAATGTGTGTAATCTGCTTTGCAACACATCAATTATGATGGATATTCCTCTAGTGGAGGTTTTTCTCTTTTTTTTCCCCCCTTCCTTGCGTTCCTCTCGGTAATCACTCCACACTTATTAGGAAGCCTGTTTGGTAAATAATGATCTCCACTGAAGGATGCTGAACACAAGTGTAGGGATTGACGGAGTGTGAGAGCAGGGTGCGATTAAAAACATTTATATTTATTAGTGCCTCTATTTATTTGCACCTGAATATACATGTGTGTGTGTACGGTGTGTTTAATGCCCAAACTTATTTTCACTACAACTATTTTTTTTTTTTACCAAGTAACATGTACACCTACCCAGAATGCCTTGCTCAATGTCCACCCACCTACAGTACAACTGAGGGTTACAATTTATTTGGTTTCACTTTTATTTTAAGGCGTCATTGTTACAGTGAAATTATATATTTAAGTACTGAGTAATATTATTTAACTATGTGTACTTACTATAGGGTTATGGTAGGATTAGGATTTGGTTGAGGGTTAGTTGCATGTAATTATGCATAATTTACTGTTATTACTAAGGTAAGTACATGTAACATATGTAACAAGGATGTATGAAACATGTATGAAACATGTACAATAAAGTGTTAGCATTTTAAGGTGACCATGTTACAGTGTAACTATACATTTAACTACTGAGTAATAATAATTAACTTCATGTACTTACAATCGGGTTAGGATTTGGGTAAATTGCATGTGATTATGCATAATTTATAGTTATTACTACAGTAACTACATGTAACGTGTAACACTGTAAAAAAAAATGCTTTTTTATTGGTGCTATTTTATTTCCAGCAACAGTTTCTTATAATCCAACCCTCCTTTACAATTAAGAGTCACAAGATTGTCCAGTTAATGTAAATTTGTAAAACTAGAAACCGTTACATGTAGAAATGAAATGCATATGCCAAAGAAACTAGTCAGGATAAAATGTAATTAATGTTTTGGTTACACTTTATATTAGGTGTCTTTAACAACTATGCAACTACATAAAAAAATCATTGATAGGTATGTACTCATGTTGTATTGCGATTATTTTTGTGGTAACATGTTACTACATGTACTTACTGTAGTAATAACATTAAATGATGCATAATTACAAGAAACTAACCCTAAACCAAATCCTAACTTTATAGTAAGTACATGTTATTAATTAATATTACTCAGTACTTATTTGAGTAAGTACAATGTAACTACGCCACCTTAAAATAAAGGGGATACACTTTATTTTAAGGTGTCCTTGTTACAGTGTAATTATACACTTAAGTACTGAGTAATAATAATTATTAACTACATATACTTACTATATATGGTTAGGTTTAGTTGCATGTAATCATGCATCATTTACGGTTATTACTACCATAACTACACGTAATGTGTAACAAGGACATCGTAAAATAAAGTGTAACCCATTTGTTTTACTTTGTTTTTTTTGAGTAATATTAAATAATTACATGTACCTACAGGTTTAGGGTTTTATAGGTTGAGGGTTAGTTGCATGCAATTGTGCATAAGATACTATTATTACGATAGTAAGTCCATGTAATGTGTAACAAGGACACTGTAAAATAAAAGGTAGCACTTTATTTTACAGTTCTGTTGTGTACATGCCATATACTTCTTATAGTGATTATAATAACTGGGTAATAACTAGGTACTAACCCTGAAACTACACCTAACCCTAACTGTATCCTAGTAGTTACCTTATAGGTAAGTACACTGTAAGTGAACGTACTGTACAACCAAAAAAAATTTTACCCAAAATACTTTTTCTGCTATTGAGGTGGGATACGGGTAGGGTTAGGGACAGGTTTGGTGATCTGGTTAGGATTAAGGGTGGGTTAAGTGTCAACAGTGTAATTACATACAGGTATTTCTAAATATAAGCACAATGTATGTACACAAGATGTGCATTATATCAAATGATTCATTTAAATGTTAGTCCGAAGGCAGTTAATATAAAGTGGAACCGCATATTGTCTACATATTTTAAAATTAAGTAAGGAATAACAAAAAAATGTTTACAAAAGGATTTTCAAAATGCTTAATTTTAAAAAAATGACTACAGACCACAGTAAAAAGATTCACATAATATATTAACGTCTCTTATCTACATACCACTCCAAAAATGACAGACTGCTCACCGGAGAGAAAGAAAAGAGAGAAAAAAAGATTGTGTGAGAGAGTGAGTCGTAATTCCTCCTTCAGCCTGCAGTGTAGAGGTGATAACAGTGAGCTCTTAAAAACAGCGTGGCCCCTTTCACCACACAACAAAGGGCCTGTTTGTTCACCCGTACACCTGACACTGCGACTTCTCACAAATAAACACACTTCGCCGTGGCCTCACCTCTCGCCCTGACCCTTTTCCGCCTGTTTCCCCTGAAAAGCTCCATGAAGGGATGAAGAGAGGCTGGAGTCCCAGCTCTGAGCCACGGCCAATCGCATGCGAGACCCCACACACCTCGGCACGAACGGGATGTGATGATGGAAATGGCCCACCGCCAGCTTCCTGTACAGCTAAAGAGCTCTGAAACGAATGGGTAGATGTCAAAAACATATAAAAACACACAAAAAGATTTAATTAAATGTCATTAATTTTCTACTGATTTCTCTTCTGTAACTTCCACTATAAAGTAAGAATTAATTCATTCAATTAAAATACAATCAGCAGTAAGATATAGTTTACGTAGAAATACCATGCTTTTTGAACATGCATCGGAAATTTTGAAATTGGACAATCTGTTTTATTAACTTCCAGATTTGAGTCATTAAATTATATGAATGAATAAGGGTGTGACTTCATGGTCACCATTTATTTTAGGTTTTCATAATATTTTTGCCTTCACTAAATGGTCCTGCTGTGCGTCAAATGAATTTGTAAAAAGTACAAATATTCAGTGTTTTTTTTAATTAATATGAGGTTATAAAGTTGCATGAATAATAATTAGACTTGGTGTAATATGCTGATTTGCTGCTCAAAGACATTTCTTATTATTATCAATGTTAAAACAGTTTTGCTGCTTAAAAGTTTAGGTCAGCCAAAAATGAAAATTAGGTCATTAATTACATTAATTCGTCGTTCCTAACCTGTAAGACCGTTCATCTTCGGAACACGAATTAAGATAATTTTGATAATTTTGACAACTTTCAAGGCCTAGAAGGTAGTAAAGACATTGTTAAAATAGTTCATGTGACTCCAGTGGTTCAACGTTAATTTTATGAAGTGACAAGAATACTTTTTGTGCGCAAAAAATAACTTTATTCAACAATTTCTTCGTGTCTGTGTCAGTCTCCTATGCTGTTGACATGGTAAACATAATGCAATACTTCTGGGTTCTACGGCAGAACGCTGCCTCATTTTTGGCAAGCTCCTGCTCACGTCAACCAAAGGTGAGCCGGCGTTCTGACGTAGAACCCATAAGCGCTGCACTGTGTTTACTACGTCAACAGCGTAGGAGACTGATGTTGGGAACGGCAGTATATTTTGTCTAACATTGCATGAATAATAATTACAAAATAATTAGCATAATGCTGTTTAAAATGGCTTTGGAAGGAGTCTTCCACTGTCAACTTCTCAATCTACCCAAATACCACAGCACATCACTCAGTATCGTGGTATTACTGTTACTGTACCATGGTACCACCTCATATTGTATTAAAGGGAACAACATACACTCCTAAAAATAAAGGTTCTTTATTGGCATTCATGGTTCCACGAAGAACCTCAGAACGTTTTTATTCCACAAAAGGTTCTTTACAGTGGAAAAAGATTCTTTAGGCTCTTTGGGGGAACCAAAAATGCTTCCTCTATTGCATAGCTGTGCAAAGAGTGCATGATAGAATAAAACATTCTGACAATAGATTATCTTTAAATGGCTGTTCTGTGTTTGAGTTTGTATAAATGAGGCTCTCAATCTCCTTCCCTGACTTGGCACTGTAACCTGGATCAGTCCTGGCAGTGTAAAACAACTGAATGATGGATATCTGAACTCCAGACCAGAGAAACTCTCTGAATTGATCACAGTCAGATAGGATAGTTATTTAAAAAAAAACAGCCTTACAGGAATGATTGAGATGACTGTGGTGAATAAAGAAATCCAAGCGGATTGGCACGTCTTCATTTCTTTCTGATCTGTAAGTTGAGGAGAAGCATTTAAAATTGATTTAATGCGCAGCTCTAATAACTACCCGAAGACGAAAGGCACACCTAAAAATGTCTGTATATCATTGAATTATTTTACAAAATATCAAACCCAGTGTCATTTTCCTGAAATATGGCACACATTTGACAAGAAATTCTTCAGGTTTTAAAATATAAAAATGAAAACATACTGTTCAAAATTAAGACAAGCATTTGGACACTTTAGTTGTCAAACATTTTTAATGAATGAAGCACTGATAGCTTCAACTCAAATTAGATATCTTTTATGGCCCTATTCCAATATAATCGTGTTGTTTTTATTTTAAAAGATTTTTGAATTGTTTGAGCATTTCCTGTTATGTTCTTAGCCAATAAACCTCAGGCAAACCAAGAGGTTCTCCGGAGAACAGCCCTTAATTTGGAGATTGACCGACCTGTGGAGGAAAACGAGGCCACAGTGTCCCTCCAGGCCAGCAGGGGTGAACTTGAGCTGGGATGTTCCACACAGCTTTGTAGGGGACATGACCTATGGACATGACACACCTGTGGATCAGAAATAGAGAAACATAAACTACATTGCATCCGAAAACAGATATGTTTTCGCTGAACTCATTAGAGTCTATCATATGGCGCACACAGAAAACGGCTAATTCAAGCAGACAGCCGATGACCTGCGCATAAAAACGTCATAACGGCAAAAGAAACTTGTGGTTTGCCGCAGACAGCACGCCATAACGAAGACATAAACCCAGCACTTTTTGGGGGGACTTTTTTGATCTAATGCCCACCAGTGTTTGGAAACTGGACCCTCTCAGACCAAACGGTTTAATCAGAAAAGTGTTTTACTTCAAATCAAGCCAATATGTTCCTTCTCCCGCAACAACCCGCTAAGCTAAATATAGCGTGTGGCATGTAGTGTTCGTGTCCCATAATTCAGTCTGGCCTGCTCTTGCAGACAAACACAGAAATGTTATTTTCACACGTTCCTTATCTCCCATCCACGTTGCAGGAGTTAGCACTAAAATAACAGGCGCAGGTCAGGTGGCTTCACTCAGTAAACTGCTCGTATGTTAAGAACAATGTTACACTCCTGTCAGTCCGGCTCCCATCTTGTTTTACCAGGTGGAGCCTCCACAGTCACTCGTGTTTTGATATAAACCAACTGGCGAGGACAGATACCAGTTTAGTCTGAGGAAATCAGCCAGAGCAAACAAATACATCTCGAGCCCCACTAACACTACCACATCTGACAACCATTAACCATGTATCAATGGATGAGAGAGAGACAGAGAGAGGGAGCGAACCTTTAAATTGGCCAGATCTGGTTTCGAAGCTAGTAAATAAACAGAGATCCAGGCATCATCCTTCATTAGTGATGGAGGACCTCTGGAATGTGAACGGAAAGATGCACACCTGCACTAAGAGGCCGCTAGCCAAACACTCAACTACAGTACACTTCAGCTGATCATCTGAAACGCTTTAGAAAGAAACCGTTGCATTTCATTACTTAGACCGTAGCTACGTAATTTTGAGTTGTGAAAATTACATTATCTAGGACCTTAATATACTGCGTGCCATTGTAAAGACTGCACGTCTATCCCTCACAGGCTCGTTTTCATTTGTGTTAAATTGAATATGCCGTCTAACATGACTAAGGTCTATTGACTGTTGAGTTATTAAATTATCTCAT
This sequence comes from Gobio gobio, assembly GCF_949357685.1. Classification (NCBI taxonomy): domain Eukaryota; kingdom Metazoa; phylum Chordata; class Actinopteri; order Cypriniformes; family Gobionidae; genus Gobio; species Gobio gobio. Next base: position 9,763,817 of record NC_137101.1, read on the forward strand.
TATACGATTATACACTACTGTTCAAAAGTAAGGCTGCATTTATTTGATCCTCAATACAGAAAAAAAAGTAATACGGTGAAATATCATTAAAAAAATTTTGTATTTGTATACATTTTAAAATGTAATTTATTTCTGTGAGGCAAAGCTGTCAGCAGCGGTCTTCAGTGTCACATGATCTTTCAGAAATCACTCGATCACCTTGTCTACACTAGACGCGATCGACGCGACAAAAGCAAACAGAACCCATTATAATCAGTGATGCTGTCTACATTGGATGCGGGACAAACATTGGATCTGTGCAATGCGACAAATTCACAACAGTAAACCGAAGCACTGTTTTATTTCTGATGTACTCCAAGTGCCATGAAAAACAATGGATTTCCAACGGTCGATTTGTTGCATCCAGTAAAGACAGCCTCGAGATGTTGTGGCGTGTCATGACAACTGTTGTGTCCGGTGTAGACATGGTGTAATATGCGGTTATGCTGCTCCAAAAAATGTAAATCTTTGTTACATTTTACATTTACGCATTTGGCAGACGTTTTTATCCTAAGCGACTTACAGTGCCCTTATTACAGGGACAATCCCCCTGGAGCAACATGGAGTAAAGTGCCTTGCTCAAGGACACACTGGTGGTGACCGCTGGGCAGGGTTGCCAGGTTTTCACAACAAAACCCGCCCAATTGCTACTCAAAAGTAGCCCAAAATTAGCCCAATCGGGTTTCCCCGTTAAAAATCTTTTTTGGGCGGGGGGATTGTGTCTTTTTGGTAGGGTTCCCTGCAAAAATTTGCATTCCCGGGGCTAAATATCACACAATTGGGGTCGCATCAACCCACGGACATGAAAAACAGCCCGCAGAAACAGTGTTAAAGTAGCCCAATTCCGCGGGAAAACCACGGACTTGGCAACACTGCCGCTGGGATCGAACCAGCAACCTTCTGCATATCAGTTCCATGGTTTAACCCACTGGGTTAACAATCTCTTATATTCAACCACCATTGTTGAATATAAGGTCACTTTTAGGCAAATGATAGCATACTTGCTGAAAAATGTGTTTCTTTAAGAAAATAAAAATCTTACTAACACCAAACTTTTGAATGTTTATGTACATTTTAAAGCAAATATTTAATTGAATTGAATTATATGTTTTATTATTATTACTTTGTATCAATAATACCTCTCTTATTTTTTGTCACTCATTTGTTTTGCATTTTGATTTCAAATTGTTGCCAGGGCATTGCTTTGCAGTTACAAGAGTGCTCTGAATGGTTACTAGGCCAAATCATATCTCCAGATATCCCTTTAATATCAGTCTATGAAATCATGTGTTTGTTTGCAAATTAAAAGCAACAGCACACTCGTCTCAAC